>NW_027473994.1:0-49067 GCF_050947335.1 Megachile rotundata | reverse complement strand
TACTCTTATTATTATCAATCTAACTCATATTATTAGCCATATTATGCTTATATGATCGTCAGAACGACAATTACTATCCTTATTCTTCTTACTATTATCAATCTAACTCATATTATTAACCATATTATGCAGATATGATCGATAGAACTACAATTACTATACTCATTACTCTTATTATTATCAATCTAACTCATATTATTAGCCACTTTATGCTTATATGATCGATAGAAAGACAATTACTATACTTATTACTCTTATTATTATCAATCTAACTCATATTATTAGCCATATTATGCTTATATGAACGATAGACCAACAATTACTACACTCATTACTCTTATTATTATCAAACTAAATCATATTATTAGCCATATTATGCTTACGAGATCGATAGAACGACAATTACTATACTAATTACTCTTATTATTATCAATCTAACTCGTATTATTAGCCATATTATGCTTATGTGATCGATAGAACGACAATTACTATACTTATTACTCTTCTTATTATCAATCTAACTCATATTATTAGCCATATTATGCTTATATGATCGACAGAACGACAATTACTATACTTATTACTCTTATTATTATCAATCTAACTCACATTATTAGTCATATTAAGCTTATGTGATCGATAGAACGACAATTACTATACTCATTACTCTTATTATTATCAATCTAACTCATATTATTAGCCATACTGTGTTTATATGATCGACAGAACGACAACTACTATACTTATTACACTCACTATTGTTAATCTAACTCATATTATTAGCCATATTGTGCTTATATGATCGACAGAGCGACAACTACTATACTTATTACACTGACTATTGTCAATCTAACTCATATTATTAGCCATATTATGCTTATATGATCGATAGATCGACAATTACTATACTTATTAGTCTTATTATTATCCATCTAACTCATATTATTAGCAATATTATGCTTATATGATCGATAGAACGACAATTGCTATACTTATTACTCTTATTATTATCAATCTAACTCATATTATTAGCCATATTATGCTTATATGATCGATAGACCGACAATTACTACACTCATTACTCTTATTATTATCAAACTAACTCATATTATTAGCCATATTATGCTTACGAGATCGATAGAACGACAATTACTAGACTAATTACTCTTATTATTATCAATCTAACTCGTATTATTAGCCATATTATGATTATATGATCGATTGAACGACAATTACTATACTTATTACTCTTATTATTATCGATCTAACTCATATTATGAGCCATATTATGCTTATGTGATCGATAGGACTACAATTACTATACTTATTACTCTTATTGTTATCAATCTAACTCATACTATTAGCCATATTATGCTTATGTGATCGATATAACGACAATTACTATACTTATTACTCTTATTATTATCAATCTAACTCATATTATTAGCCATATTATACTTATATGATCGTCAGAACGACAATTACTATCCTTATTCTTCTTACTATTGTCAATCTAACTCATATTATTAACCATATTATGTAGATATGATCGATAGAACGACAATTACTATACTCATTACTCTTATTATTATCAATCTAACTCATATTATTAACCATATTATGCAGATATGATCGATAGAACTACAATTACTATACTCATTACTCTTATTATTATCAATCTAACTCATATTATTAGCCACATTATGCTTATATGATCGATAGAACGACAATTGCTATACTTATTACTCTTATTATTATCAATCTAACTCATATTATTAGCCATATTATGATTATATGATCGATAGACCGACAATTACTACACTCATTACTCTTATTATTATCAAACTAACTCATATTATTAGCCATATTATGCTTACGAGATCGATAGAACGACAATTACTAGACTAATTACTCTTATTATTATCAATCTAACTCGTACTATTACCCATATTATGCTTATGTGATCGATAGAACGACAATTACTATACTTATTACTCTTCTTATTATCAATCTAACTCATATTATTAGCCATATTATGCTTATATGATCGACAGAACGACAATTACTATACTTATTACTCTTATTATTATCAATCTAACTCACATTATTAGTCATATTATGCTTATGTGATCGATAGAACGACAATTACTATACTCATTACTCTTATTATTATCAATCTAACTCATATTATTAGCCATATTGTGTTTATATGATCGACAGAACGACAACTACTATACTTATTACACTCACTATTGTTAATCTAACTCATATTATTAGCCATATTGTGCTTATATGATCGACAGAGCGACAACTACTATACTTATTACACTGACTATTGTCAATCTAACTCATATTATTAGCCATATTATGCTTATATGATCGATAGATCGACAATTACTATACTTATTAGTCTTATTATTATCAATCTAACTCATATTATTAGCAATATTATGCTTATATGATCGATAGAACGACAATTGCTATACTTATTACTCTTATTATTATCAATCTAACTCATATTATTAGCCATATTATGATTATATGATCGATAGACCGACAATTACTACACTCATTACTCTTATTATTATCAAACTAACTCATATTATTAGCCATATTATGCTTACGAGATCGATAGAACGACAATTACTAGACTAATTACTCTTATTATTATCAATCTAACTCGTATTATTAGCCATATTATGATTATATGATCGATTGAACGACAATTACTATACTTATTACTCTTATTATTATCGATCTAACTCATATTATTAGCCATATTATGCTTATGTGATCGATAGGACTACAATTACTATACTTATTACTCTTATTGTTATCAATCTAACTCATACTATTAGCCATATTATGCTTATGTGATCGATATAACGACAATTACTATACTTATTACTCTTATTATTATCAATCTAACTCATATTATTAGCCATATTATACTTATATGATCGTCAGAACGACAATTACTATCCTTATTCTTCTTACTATTATCAATCTAACTCATATTATTAACCATATTATGTAGATATGATCGATAGAACGACAATTACTATACTCATTACTCTTATTATTATCAATCTAACTCATATTATTAACCATATTGTGCAGATATGATCGATAGAACTACAATTACTATACTCATTACTCTTATTATTATCAGTCTAACTCATATTATTAGCCACATTATGCTTATATGATCGATAGAACGACAATTACTATACTTATTACTCTTATTATTATCAATCTAACTCATATTATTGGCCATATTATGCTTATATGATCGACAGGGCGACAATTACTATACTTATTACACTCACTGCTATCAATCTAACTCATATTATTATACATATTATGCTTATATGATCGACAGGACGACAATTACTATAGTTCTTACACACACTATTATCAATCTAACTCATATTATTGACCATATTATGCAAATATGATCGATAGAACGACAATTACTATACTTATTACTCTTATTATTATCGATCTAACTCATATTATTAGACATATTATGCTTATGTGATCGATAGAACGACAATTACTATACTTATTACTCTTATTATTACCAATCTAACTCATATTATTAGTCATATTATGCTTATATGATCGATAGAACGACAATTAGTATACTCATTACTCTTATTATTATCAATCTAACTCATATTATTAGCAATATTATGCTTATATGATCGATAGAACGACAATTGCTATACTTATTACTCTTATTATTATCAATCTAACTCATATTATTAGCCATATTATGCTTATATGATCGATAGACCAACAATTACTACACTCATTACTCTTATTATTATCAAACTAACTCATATTATTAGCCATAATATGCTTACGAGATCGATAGAACGACAATTACTCTACTAATTACTCTTATTATTATCAATCTAACTCGTATTATTAGCCATATTATGCTTATGTGATCGATAGAACAACAATTACTATACTTATTACTCTTCCTATTATCATTCTAACTCATATTATTAGCCATGTTATGCTTATATGATCGACAGAACGACAATTACTATACTTATTACTCTTATTATTATCAATCTAACTCACATTATTAGTCATATTATGCTTGTGTGATCGATAGAACGACAATTACTATACTCATTACTCTTATTATTATCAATCTAACTCATATTATTAGCCATATTGTGCTTATATAATCGACAGAACGACAACTACTATACTTATTACACTCACTATTGTCAATCTAACTCATATTATTAGCCATATTGTGTTTATATGATCGACAGAACGACAACTACTATACTTATTACACTGACTATTGTAAATCTAACTCATATTATTAGCCATATTATGCTTATATGATCGATAGATCGACAATTACTATACTTATTAGTCTTATTATTATCAATCTAACTCATATTATTAGCAATATTATGCTTATATGATCGATAGAACGACAATTGCTATACTTATTACTCTTATTATTATCAATCTAACTCATACTATTAGCCATATTATGCTTATATGATCGATAGACCGACAATTACTACACTCATTACTCTTATTATTATCAAACTAACTCATATTATTAGCCATATTATGCTTACGAGATCGATAGAACGACAATTACTAGACTAATTACTCTTATTATTATCAATCTAACTCGTATTATTAGCCATATTATGCTTATGTGACCGACAGAACGACAATTACTTTACTTATTACTCTTATTATTATCAAAGTAACTCATATTATTAGCCATATTATGATTATATGATCGATTGAACGACAATTACTATACTTATTACTCTTATTATTATCGATCTAACTCATATTATTAGCCATATTATGCTTATGTGATCGATAGAACGACAATTACTATACTTATTACTCTTATTGTTATCAATCTAACTCATACTATTAGCCATATTATGATTATATGATCGATTGAACGACAATTAGTATACTCATTACTCTTATTATTATCAATCTAACTAATATTATTAGCAATATTATGCTTATATGATCGATAGAACGACAATTGCTATCCTTATTAATCTTACTATTATCAATCTAACTCATATTATTAACCATATTATGTAGATATGATCGATAGAACGACAATTACTGTACTCATTACTCTTATTATTATCAATCTAACTCATATTATTAACCATATTATGCAGATATGATCGATAGAACTACAATTACTATACTCATTACTCTTATTATTATCAATCTAACTCATATTATTTGCCACATTATGCTTACGAGTTCGATAGAACGACAATTACTATACTAATTACTCTTATTATTATCAATCTAACACGTATTATTAGCCATATTATGCTTATGTGATCGATAGAACGACAATTACTATACTTATTACTCTTATTATTATCAATCTAACTCATATTATTAGCCATATTATGCTTATATGATCGATAGACCGACAATTACTACACTCATTACTCTTATTATTATCAAACTAACTCATATTATTAGCCATATTATGCTTACGAGATCGATAGAACGACAATTACTAGACTAATTACTCTTATTATTATCAATCTAACTCGTATTATTAGCCATATTATGCTTATGTGATCGATAGAACGACAATTACTATACTTATTACTCTTCTTATTATCAATCTAACTCATATTATTAGCCATATTATGCTTATATGATCGACAGAACGACAATTACTCTACTTATTACTCTTATTATTATCAATCTAACTCGTATTATTAGCCATATTATGCTTATATGATCGATAGAACGACAATTACTATACTCATTACTCTTATTATTATCAAACTAACTCATATTATTAGCCATATTATGCTTATATGATCGATAGAACGACAATTGCTATACTTATTACTCTTATTATTATCAATCTAACTCATATTATTAGCCATATTATGATTATATGATCGATAGACCGACAATTACTACACTCATTACTCTTATTATTATCAAACTAACTCATATTATTAGCCATATTATGCTTACGAGATCGATAGAACGACAATTACTAGACTAATTACTCTTATTATTATCAATCTAACTCGTATTATTACCCATATTATGCTTATGTGATCGATAGAACGACAATTACTATACTTATTACTCTTCTTATTATCAATCTAACTCATATTATTAGCCATATTATGCTTATATGATCGACAGAACGACAATTACTATACTTATTACTCTTATTATTATCAATCTAACTCACATTATTAGTCATATTATGCTTATGTGATCGATAGAACGACAATTACTATACTCATTACTCTTATTATTATCAATCTAACTCATATTATTAGCCATATTGTGTTTATATGATCGACAGAACGACAACTACTATACTTATTACACTCACTATTGTTAATCTAACTCATATTATTAGCCATATTGTGCTTATATGATCGACAGAGCGACAACTACTATACTTATTACACTGACTATTGTCAATCTAACTCATATTATTAGCCATATTATGCTTATATGATCGATAGATCGACAATTACTATACTTATTAGTCTTATTATTATCAATCTAACTCATATTATTAGCAATATTATGCTTATATGATCGATAGAACGACAATTGCTATACTTATTACTCTTATTATTATCAATCTAACTCATATTATTAGCCATATTATGATTATATGATCGATAGACCGACAATTACTACACTCATTACTCTTATTATTATCAAACTAACTCATATTATTAGCCATATTATGCTTACGAGATCGATAGAACGACAATTACTAGACTAATTACTCTTATTATTATCAATCTAACTCGTATTATTAGCCATATTATGATTATATGATCGATTGAACGACAATTACTATACTTATTACTCTTATTATTATCGATCTAACTCATATTATTAGCCATATTATGCTTATGTGATCGATAGGACTACAATTACTATACTTATTACTCTTATTGTTATCAATCTAACTCATACTATTAGCCATATTATGCTTATGTGATCGATATAACGACAATTACTATACTTATTACTCTTATTATTATCAATCTAACTCATATTATTAGCCATATTATACTTATATGATCGTCAGAACGACAATTACTATCCTTATTCTTCTTACTATTATCAATCTAACTCATATTATTAGCCATATTGTGTTTATATGATCGACAGAACGACAACTACTATACTTATTACACTGACTATTGTGAATCTAACTCATATTATTAGCCATATTATGCTTATATGATCGATAGATCGACAATTACTATACTTATTAGTCTTATTATTATCAATCTAACTCATATTATTAGCAATATTATGCTTATATGATCGATAGAACGACAATTGCTATACTTATTACTCTTATTATTATCAATCTAACTCATATTATTAGCCATATTATGCTTATATGATCGTCAGAACGACAATTACTATCCTTATTCTTCTTACTATTATCAATCTAACTCATATTATTAACCATATTATGTAGATATGATCGATAGAACGACAATTACTATAC
Organism: Megachile rotundata; assembly: GCF_050947335.1. Lineage (NCBI taxonomy): Eukaryota > Metazoa > Arthropoda > Insecta > Hymenoptera > Megachilidae > Megachile > Megachile rotundata. The sequence continues at coordinate 41,518 of NW_027473994.1, read as the reverse complement.
TCATTACTCTTATTATTATCAATCTAACTCATATTATTAACCATATTATGCAGATATGATCGATAGAACTACAATTACTATACTCATTACTCTTATTATTATCAATCTAACTCATATTATTAGCCACTTTATGCTTATATGATCGATAGAACGACAATTACTATACTTATTACTCTTATTATTATCAATCTAACTCATATTATTGGCCATATTATGCTTATATGATCGACAGGACGACAATTACTATACTTATTACACTCACTGCTATCAATCTAACTCATATTATTATACATATTATGCTTATATGATCGACAGAACGACAATTACTATAGTTATTACACTCACTATTATCAATCTAACTCATATTATTAACCATATTATGCAAATATGATCGATAGAACGACAATTACTATACTTATTACTCTTATTATTATCGATCTAACTCATATTATTAGACATATTATGCTTATGTGATCGATAGAACGACAATTACTATACTTATTACTCTTATTATTACCAATCTAACTCATATTATTAGTCATATTATGCTTATATGATCGATAGAACGACAATTAGTATACTCATTTATCTTATTATTATCAATCTAACTCATATTATTAGCAATATTATGCTTATATGATCGATAGAACGACAATTGCTATACTTATTACTCTTATTATTATCAATCTAACTCATATTATTAGCCATATTATGCTTATATGAACGATAGACCAACAATTACTACACTCATTACTCTTATTATTATCAAACTAACTCATATTATTAGCCATATTATGCTTACGAGATCGATAGAACGACAATTACTATACTAATTACTCTTATTATTATCAATCTAACTCGTATTATTAGCCATATTATGCTTATGTGATCGATAGAACGACAATTACTATACTTATTACTCTTCTTATTATCAATCTAACTCATATTATTAGCCATATTATGCTTATATGATCGACAGAACGACAATTACTATACTTATTACTCTTATTATTATCAATCTAACTCACATTATTAGTCATATTATGCTTATGTGATCGATAGAACGACAATTACTATACTCATTACTCTTATTATTATCAATCTAACTCATATTATTAGCCATATTGTGTTTATATGATCGACAGAACGACAACTACTATACTTATTACACTCACTATTGTTAATCTAACTCATATTATTAGCAATATTGTGCTTATATGATCGACAGAGCGACAACTACTATACTTATTACACTGACTATTGTCAATCTAACTCATATTATTAGCCATATTATGATTATATGATCGATAGACCGACAATTACTACACTCATTACTCTTATTATTATCAAACTAACTCATATTATTAGCCATATTATGCTTACGAGATCGATAGAACGACAATTACTAGACTAATTACTCTTATTATTATCAATCTAACTCGTATTATTAGCCATATTATGATTATATGATCGATTGAACGACAATTACTATACTTATTACTCTTATTATTATCGATCTAACTCATATTAATAGCCATATTATGCTTATGTGATCGATAGGACTACAATTACTATACTTATTACTCTTATTGTTATCAATCTAACTCATACTATTAGCCATATTATGCTTATGTGATCGATATAACGACAATTACTATACTTATTACTCTTATTATTATCAATCTAACTCATATTATTAGCCATATTATACTTATATGATCGTCAGAACGACAATTACTATCCTTATTCTTCTTACTATTATCAATCTAACTCATATTATTAACCATATTATGTAGATATGATCGATAGAACGACAATTACTATACTCATTACTCTTATTATTATCAATCTAACTCATATTATTAACCATATTATGCAGATATGATCGATAGAACTACAATTACTATACTCATTACTCTTATTATTATCAATCTAACTCATATTATTAGCCACATTATGCTTATATGATCGATAGAACGACAATTACTATACTTATTACTCTTATTATTATCAATCTAACTCATATTATTGGCCATATTATGCTTATATGATCGACAGGACGACAATTACTATACTTATTACACTCACTGCTATCAATCTAACTCATATTATTATACATATTATGCTTATATGATCGACAGGACGACAATTACTATAGTTCTTACACACACTATTATCAATCTAACTCATATTATTGACCATATTATGCAAATATGATCGATAGAACGACAATTACTATACTTATTACTCCTATTATTATCGATCTAACTCATATTATTAGACATATTATGCTTATGTGATCGATAGAACGACAATTACTATACTTATTACTCTTATTATTACCAATCTAACTCATATTATTAGTCATATTATGCTTATATGATCGATAGAACGACAATTAGTATACTCATTACTCTTATTATTATCAATCTAACTCATATTATTAGCAATATTATGCTTATATGATCGATAGAACGACAATTGCTATACTTATTACTCTTATTATTATCAATCTAACTCATATTATTAGCCATATTATGCTTATATGATCGATAGACCAACAATTACTACACTCATTACTCTTATTATTATCAAACTAACTCATATTATTAGCCATATTATGCTTACGAGATCGATAGAACGACAATTACTATACTAATTACTCTTATTATTATCAATCTAACTCGTATTATTAGCCATATTATGCTTATGTGATCGATAGAACAACAATTACTATACTTATTACTCTTCTTATTATCAATCTAACTCATATTATTAGCCATATTGTGCTTATATGATCGACAGAACGACAATTACTATACTTATTACTCTTATTATTATCAATCTAACTCACATTATTAGTCATATTATGCTTGTGTGATCGATAGAACGACAATTACTATACTCATTACTCTTATTATTATCAATCTAACTCATATTATTAGCCATATTGTGCTTATATAATCGACAGAACGACAACTACTATACTTATTACACTCACTATTGTCAATCTAACTCATATTATTAGCCATATTGTGCTTATATGATCGACAGAACGACATCTACTATACTTATTACACTGACTATTGTGAATCTAACTCATATTATTAGCCATATTATGCTTATATGATCGATAGATCGACAATTACTATACTTATTAGTCTTATTATTATCAATCTAACTCATATTATTAGCAATATTATGCTTATATGATCGATAGAACGACAATTGCTATACTTATTACTCTTATTATTATCAATCTAACTCATATTATTAGCCATATTATGCTTATATGATCGATAGACCGACAATTACTACACTCATTACTCTTATTATTATCAAACTAACTCATATTATTAGCCATATTATGCTTACGAGATCGATAGAACGACAATTACTAGACTAATTACTCTTATTATTATCAATCTAACTCGTATTATTAGCCATATTATGCTTATGTGACCGACAGAACGACAATTACTTTACTTATTACTCTTATTATTATCAAAGTAACTCATATTATTAGCCATATTATGATTATATGATCGATTGAACGACAATTACTATACTTATTACTCTTATTATTATCGATCTAACTCATATTATTAGCCATATTATGCTTATGTGATCGATAGAACGACAATTACTATACTTATTACTCTTATTGTTATCAATCTAACTCATACTATTAGCCATATTATGATTACATGATCGATTGAACGACAATTGCTATACTTATTACTCTTATTATTATCAATCTAACTCATATAATTAGCCATATTATGCTTATGTGATCAATAGAACGACAATTACTATACTTATTGCTCTTATTATTATCAATCTAACTCATATTATTAGCCATATTATGCTTATGTGATCGATAGAACGTCAATTACTATTCTTATTACTCTTGTTGTTATCAATCTAACTCATATTATTAACCATATTATGCAGATATGATCGATAGAACGACAATTAGTATACTCATTACTCTTATTATTATCAATCTAACTCATATTATTAGCAATATTATGCTCATATGATCGATAGAACGACAATTGCTATCCTTATTATTCTTACTATTATCAATCTAACTCATATTATTAACCATATTATGTAGATATGATCGATAGAACGACAATTACTGTACTCATTACTCTTATTATTATCAATCTAACTCATATTATTAACCATATTATGCAGATATGATCGATAGAACTACAATTACTATACTCATTACTCTTATTATTATCAATCTAACTCATATTATTTGCCACATTATGCTTACGAGTTCGATAGAACGACAATTACTATACTAATTACTCTTATTATTATCAATCTAACTCGTATTATTAGCCATATTATGCTTATGTGATCGATAGAACGACAATTACTATACTTATTACTCTTATTATTATCAATCTAACTCATATTATTAGCCATATTATGCTTATATGATCGATAGACCGACAATTACTACACTCATTACTCTTATTATTATCAAACTAACTCATATTATTTGCCATATTATGCTTACGAGATCGATAGAACGACAATTACTAGCCTAATTACTCTTATTATTATCAATCTAACTCGTATTATTAGCCATATTATGCTTATGTGATCGATAGAACGACAATTACTATACTCATTACTCTTATTATTATCAATCTAACTCATATTATTAACCATATTATGCAGATATGATCGATAGAACTACAATTACTATACTCATTACTCTTATTATTATCAATCTAACTCATATTATTAGCCACATTATGCTTATATGATCGATAGAACGACAATTACTATACTTATTACTCTTATTATTATCAATCTAACTCATATTATTGGCCATATTATGCTTATATGATCGACAGGACGACAATTACTATACTTATTACCCTCACTGCTATCAATCTAACTCATATTATTATACATATTATGCTTATATGATCGACAGGACGACAATTACTATAGTTATTACACACACTATTATCAATCTAACTCATATTATTGACCATATTATGCAAATATGATCGATAGAACGACAATTACTATACTTATTACTCTTATTATTATCGATCTAACTCATATTATTAGACATATTATGCTTATGTGATCGATAGAACGACAATTACTATACTTATTACTCTTATTATTACCAATCTAACTCATATTATTAGTCATATTATGCTTATATGATCGATAGAACGACAATTAGTATACTCATTACTCTTATTATTATCAATCTAACTCATATTATTAGCAATATTATGCTTATATGATCGATAGAACGACAATTGCTATACTTATTACTCTTATTATTATCAATCTAACTCATATTATTAGCCATATTATGCTTATATGATCGATAGACCGACAATTACTACACTCATTACTCTTATTATTATCAAACTAACTCATATTATTAGCCATATTATGCTTACGAGATCGATAGAACGACAATTACTAGACTAATTACTCTTATTATTATCAATCTAACTCGTATTATTAGCCATATTATGCTTATGTGACCGACAGAACGACAATTACTTTACTTATTACTCTTATTATTATCAAAGTAACTCATATTATTAGCCATATTATGATTATATGATCGATTGAACGACAATTACTATACTTATTACTCTTATTATTATCGATCTAACTCATATTATTAGCCATATTATGCTTATGTGATCGATAGAACGACAATTACTATACTTATTACTCTTATTGTTATCAATCTAACTCATACTATTAGCCATATTATTATTATATGATCGATTGAACGACAATTACTATACTTATTACTCTTATTATTATCAATCTAACTCATATAATTAGCCATATTATGCTTATGTGATCAATAGAACGACAATTACTATACTTATTGCTCTTATTATTATCAATCTAACTCATATTATTAGCCATATTATGCTTATGTGATCGATAGAACGTCAATTACTATTCTTATTACTCTTGTTGTTATCAATCTAACTCATATTATTAACCATATTATGCAGATATGATCGATAGAACGACAATTAGTATACTCATTACTCTTATTATTATCAATCTAACTCATATTATTAGCAATATTATGCTTATATGATCGATAGAACGACAATTGCTATCCTTATTATTCTTACTATTATCAATCTAACTCATATTATTAACCATATTATGTAGATATGATCGATAGAACGACAATTACTGTACTCATTACTCTTATTATTATCAATCTAACTCATATTATTAACCATATTATGCAGATATGATCGATAGAACTACAATTACTATACTCATTACTCTTATTATTATCAATCTAACTCATATTATTTGCCACATTATGCTTACGAGTTCGATAGAACGACAATTACTATACTAATTACTCTTATTATTATCAATCTAACTCGTATTATTAGCCATATTATGCTTATGTGATCGATAGAACGACAATTACTATACTTATTACTCTTATTATTATCAATCTAACTCATATTATTAGCCATATTATGCTTATATGATCGATAGACCGACAATTACTACACTCATTACTCTTATTATTATCAAACTAACTCATATTATTTGCCATATTATGCTTACGAGATCGATAGAACGACAATTACTAGCCTAATTACTCTTATTATTATCAATCTAACTCGTATTATTAGCCATATTATGCTTATGTGATCGATAGAACGACAATTACTATACTCATTACTCTTATTGTTATCAATCTAACTCATATTATTAACCATATTATGCAGATATGATCGATAGAACTACAATTACTATACTCATTACTCTTATTATTATCAATCTAACTCATATTATTAGCCACATTATGCTTATATGATCGATAGAACGACAATTACTATACTTATTACTCTTATTATTATCAATCTAACTCATATTATTGGCCATATTATGCTTATATGATCGACAGGACGACAATTACTATACTTATTACCCTCACTGCTATCAATCTAACTCATATTATTATACATATTATGCTTATATGATCGACAGGACGACAATTACTATAGTTATTACACACACTATTATCAATCTAACTCATATTATTGACCATATTATGCAAATATGATCGATAGAACGACAATTACTATACTTATTACTCTTATTATTATCGATCTAACTCATATTATTAGACATATTATGCTTATGTGATCGATAGAACGACAATTACTATACTTATTACTCTTATTATTACCAATCTAACTCATATTATTAGTCATATTATGCTTATATGATCGATAGAACGGCAATTAGTATACTCATTACTCTTATTATTATCAATCTAACTCATATTATTAGCAATATTATGCTTATATGATCGATAGAACGACAATTGCTATACTTATTACTCTTATTATTACCAATCTAACTCATATTATTAGCCATATTATGCTTATATGATCGATAGACCGACAATTACTACACTCATTACTCTTATTATTATCAAACTAACTCATATTATTAGCCATATTATGCTTACGAGATCGATAGAACGACAATTACTAGACTAATTACTCTTATTATTATCAATCTAACTCGTATTATTAGCCATATTATGCTTATGTGACCGACAGAACGACAATTACTTTACTTATTACTCTTATTATTATCAAAGTAACTCATATTATTAGCCATATTATGATTATATGATCGATTGAACGACAATTACTATACTTATTACTCTTATTATTATCGATCTAACTCATATTATTAGCCATATTATGCTTATGTGATCGATAGAACGACAATTACTATACTTATTACTCTTATTGTTATCAATCTAACTCATACTATTAGCCATATTATGATTATATGATCGATTGAACGACAATTACTATACTTATTACTCTTATTATTATCAATCTAACTCATATAATTAGCCATACTATGCTTATGTGATCAATAGAACGACAATTACTATACTTATTGCTCTTATTATTATCAATCTAACTCATATTATTAGCCATATTATGCTTATGTGATCGATAGAACGTCAATTACTATTCTTATTACTCTTGTTGTTATCAATCTAACTCATATTATTAACCATATTATGCAGATATGATCGATAGAACGACAATTAGTATACTCATTACTCTTATTATTATCAATCTAACTCATATTATTAGCAATATTATGCTTGTATGATCGATAGAACGACAATTGCTATCCTTATTATTCTTACTATTATCAATCTAACTCATATTATTAACCATATTATGTAGATATGATCGATAGAACGACAATTACTGTACTCATTACTCTTATTATTATCAATCTAACTCATATTATTAACCATATTATGCAGATATGATCGATAGAACTATAATTACTATACTCATTACTCTTATTATTATCAATCTAACTCATATTATTAGCCATATTATGCTTATATGATCGATAGACCGACAATTACTACACTCATTACTCTTATTATTATCAAACTAACTCATATTATTAGCCATATTATGCTTACGAGATCGATAGAACGACAATTACTAGACTAATTACTCTTATTATTATCAATCTAACTCGTATTATTAGCCATATTATGCTTATGTGACCGATAGAACGACAATTACTTTACTTATTACTCTTATTATTATCAATCTAACTCGTATTATTAGCCATATTATGCTTATATTATCGATAGAACGGCAATTACTTTACTTATTACTCTTATTATTATCAATCTAACTCATATTATTAGCCATATTATGCTTACGCGATCGATAGAACGACAATTACTATACTTATTGCTCTTATTATTATCAATCTAACTCATATTATTAGCCACATTATGCTTATGTGATCGATAGAACGTCAATTACTATTCTTATTACTCTTGTTGTTATCAATCTAACTCATATTATTAACCATATTATGCAGATATGATCGATAGAACTACAATTACTATACTCATTACTCTTATTAGTATCAATCTAACTCATATTATTAGCCATATTATGCTTATATGATCGATAAAACGACAATTCCTATACTTATTACTCTTATTATTATCAATCTAGCTCATATTATTAGCCATATTATGCTTATATGATCGACAGAACGACAATTACTATACTTATTACACTCACTGCTATCAATCTAACTCATATTATTATACATATTATGCTTATATGATCGACAGAACGACAATTACTATAGTTATTACACTCAATATTATCAATCTAACTCATATTATTGACCATATTATGCAAATATGATCGATAGAACGACAATTACTATACTTATTACTCTTATTATTATCGATCTAACTCATATTATTAGACATATTATGCTTATGTGATCGATAGAACGACAATTACTATACTTATTACTCTTATTATTACCAATCTAACTCATATTATTAGTCATATTATGCTTATATGATCGATAGAACGACAATTAGTATACTCATTACTCTTATTATTATCAATCTAACTCATATTATTAGCAATATTATGCTTATATGATCGATAGAACGACAATTGCTATACTTATTACTCTTATTATTATCAATCTAACTCATATTATTAGCCATATTATGCTTATATGATCGATAGACCAACAATTACTACACTCATTACTCTTATTATTATCAAACTAACTCATATTATTAGCCATATTATGCTTACGAGATCGATAGAACGACAATTACTATACTAATTACTCTTATTATTATCAATCTAACTCGTATTATTAGCCATATTATGCTTATGTGATCGATAGAACAACAATTACTATACTTATTACTCTTCTTATTATCAATCTAACTCATATTATTAGCCATATTGTGCTTATATGATCGACAGAACGACAATTACTATACTTATTACTCTTATTATTATCAATCTAACTCACATTATTAGTCATATTATGCTTGTGTGATCGATAGAACGACAATTACTATACTCATTACTCTTATTATTATCAATCTAACTCATATTATTAGCCATATTATGCTTATATGATCGATAGACCGACAATTACTACACTCATTACTCTTATTATTATCAAACTAACTCATATTATTAGCCATATTATGCTTACGAGATCGATAGAACGACAATTACTAGACTAATTACTCTTATTATTATCAATCTAACTCGTATTATTAGCCATATTATGATTATATGATCGATTGAACCACAATTACTATACTTATTACTCTTATTATTATCGATCTAACTCATATTATGAGCCATATTATGCTTATGTGATCGATAGGACTACAATTACTATACTTATTACTCTTATTGTTATCAATCTAACTCATACTATTAGCCATATTATGCTTATGTGATCGATATAACGACAATTACTATACTTATTACTCTTATTATTATCAATCTAACTCATATTATTAGCCATATTATACTTATATGATCGTCAGAACGACAATTACTATCCTTATTCTTCTTACTATTATCAATCTAACTCATATTATTAACCATATTATGTAGATATGATCGATAGAACGACAATTACTATACTCATTACTCTTATTATTATCAATCTAACTCATATTATTAACCATATTATGCAGATATGATCGATAGAACTACAATTACTATACTCATTACTCTTATTATTATCAATCTAACTCATATTATTAGCCACATTATGTTTATATGATCGATAGAACGACAATTACTATACTTATTACTCTTATTATTATCAATCTAACTCATATTATTGGCCATATTATGCTTATATGATCGACAGGACGACAATTACTATACTTATTACCCTCACTGCTATCAATCTAACTCATATTATTATACATATTATGCTTATATGATCGACAGGACGACAATTACTATAGTTATTACACACACTATTATCAATCTAACTCATATTATTGACCATATTATGCAAATATGATCGATAGAACGACAATTACTATACTTATTACTCTTATTATTATCGATCTAACTCATATTATTAGACATATTATGCTTATGTGATCGATAGAACGACAATTACTATACTTATTACTCTTATTATTACCAATCTAACTCATATTATTAGTCATATTATGCTTATATGATCGATAGAACGACAATTAGTATACTCATTACTCTTATTATTATCAATCTAACTCATATTATTAGCAATATTATGCTTATATGATCGATAGAACGACAATTGCTATACTTATTACTCTTATTATTATCAATCTAACTCATATTATTAGCCATATTATGCTTATATGATCGATAGACCGACAATTACTACACTCATTACTCTTATTATTATCAAACTAACTCATATTATTAGCCATATTATGCTTACGAGATCGATAGAACGACAATTACTAGACTAATTACTCTTATTATTATCAACCTAACTCGTATTATTAGCCATATTATGCTTATGTGACCGACAGAACGACAATTACTTTACTTATTACTCTTATTATTATCAAAGTAACTCATATTATTAGCCATATTATGATTATATGATCGATTGAACGACAATTACTATACTTATTACTCTTATTATTATCGATCTAACTCATATTATTAGCCATATTATGCTTATGTGATCGATAGAACGACAATTACTATACTTATTACTCTTATTGTTATCAATCTAACTCATACTATTAGCCATATTATGATTATATGATCGATTGAACGACAATTACTATACTTATTACTCTTATTATTATCAATCTAACTCATATAATTAGCCATATTATGCTTATGTGATCAATAGAACGACAATTACTATACTTATTGCTCTTATTATTATCAATCTAACTCATATTATTAGCCATATTATGCTTATGTGATCGATAGAACGTCAATTACTATTCTTATTACTCTTGTTGTTATCAATCTAACTCATATTATTAACCATATTATGCAGATATGATCGATAGAACGACAATTAGTATACTCATTACGCTTATTATTATCAATCTAACTCATATTATTAGCAATATTATGCTTGTATGATCGATAGAACGACAATTGCTATCCTTATTATTCTTACTATTATCAATCTAACTCATATTATTAACCATATTATGTAGATATGATGGATAAAACGACAATTACTGTACTCATTACTCTTATTATTATCAATCTAACTCATATTATTAACCATATTATGCAGATATGATCGATAGAACTACAATTACTATACTCATTACTCTTATTATTATCAATCTAACTCATATTATTTGCCACATTATGCTTACGAGTTCGATAGAACGACAATTACTATACTAATTACTGTTATTATTATCAATCTAACTCGTATTATTAGCCATATTATGCTTATGTGATCGATAGAACGACAATTACTATACTTATTACTCTTATTATTATCAATCTAACTCATATTATTAGCCATATTATGCTTATATGATCGATAGACCGACAATTACTACACTCATTACTCTTATTATTATCAAACTAACTCATATTATTAGCCATATTATGCTTACGAGATCGATAGAACGACAATTACTAGACTAATTACTCTTATTATTATCAATCTAACTCGTATTATTAGCCATATTATGCTTATGTGACCGATAGAACGACAATTACTTTACTTATTACTCTTATTATTATCAATCTAACTCATATTATTAGCCATATTATGCTTATATGATCGATAGACCGACAATTACTACACTCATTACTCTTATTATTATCAAACTAACTCATATTATTAGCCATATTATGCTTACGAGATCGATAGAACGACAATTACTAGACTAATTACTCTTATTATTATCAATCTAACTCGTATTATTAGCCATATTATGCTTATGTGACCGATAGAACGACAATTACTTTACTTATTACTCTTATTATTATCAATCTAACTCGTATTATTAGCCATATTATGCTTATATTATCGATAGAACGGCAATTACTTTACTTATTACTCTTATTATTATCAATCTAACTCATATTATTAGCCATATTATGCTTACGCGATCGATAGAACGACAATTACTATACTTCTTGCTCTTATTATTATCAATCTAACTCATATTATTAGCCACATTATGCTTATGTGATCGATAGAACGTCAATTACTATTCTTATTACTCTTGTTGTTATCAATCTAACTCATATTATTAACCATATTATGCAGATATGATCGATAGAACTACAATTACTATACTCATTACTCTTATTAGTATCAATCTAACTCATATTATTAGCCATATTATGCTTATATGATCGATAGAACGACAATTCCTATACTTATTACTCTTATTATTATCAATCTAGCTCATATTATTAGCCATATTATGCTTATATGATCGACAGAACGACAATTACTATACTTATTACACTCACTGCTATCAATCTAACTCATATTATTATACATATTATGCTTATATGATCGACAGAACGACAATTACTATAGTTATTACACTCAATATTATCAATCTAACTCATATTATTGACCATATTATGCAAATATGATCGATAGAACGACAATTACTATACTTATTACTCTTATTATTATCGATCTAACTCATATTATTAGACATATTATGCTTATGTGATCGATAGAACGACAATTACTATACTTATTACTCTTATTATTACCAATCTAACTCATATTATTAGTCATATTATGCTTATATGATCGATAGAACGACAATTAGTATACTCATTACTCTTATTATTATCAATCTAACTCATATTATTAGCCACATTATGCTTATATGATCGATAGAACGACAATTACTATACTTATTACTCTTATTATTATCAATCTAACTCATATTATTGGCCATATTATGCTTATATGATCGACAGGACGACAATTACTATACTTATTACCCTCACTGCTATCAATCTAACTCATATTATTATACATATTATGCTTATATGATCGACAGGACGACAATTACTATAGTTATTACACACACTATTATCAATCTAACTCATATTATTGACCATATTATGCAAATATGATCGATAGAACGACAATTACTATACTTATTACTCTTATTATTATCGATCTAACTCATATTATTAGACATATTATGCTTATGTGATCGATAGAACGACAATTACTATACTTATTACTCTTATTATTACCAATCTAACTCATATTATTAGTCATATTATGCTTATATGATCGATAGAACGACAATTAGTATACTCATTACTCTTATTATTATCAATCTAACTCATATTATTAGCAATATTATGCTTATATGATCGATAGAACGACAATTGCTATACTTATTACTCTTATTATTATCAATCTAACTCATATTATTAGCCATATTATGCTTATATGATCGATAGACCGACAATTACTACACTCATTACTCTTATTATTATCAAACTAACTCATATTATTAGCCATATTATGCTTACGAGATCGATAGAACGACAATTACTAGACTAATTACTCTTATTATTATCAATCTAACTCGTATTATTAGCCATATTATGCTTATGTGACCGACAGAACGACAATTACTTTACTTATTACTCTTATTATTATCAAAGTAACTCATATTATTAGCCATATTATGATTATATGATCGATTGAACGACAATTACTATACTTATTACTCTTATTATTATCGATCTAACTCATATTATTAGCCATATTATGCTTATGTGATCGATAGAACGACAATTACTATACTTATTACTCTTATTGTTATCAATCTAACTCATACTATTAGCCATATTATGATTATATGATCGATTGAACGACAATTACTATACTTATTACTCTTATTATTATCAATCTAACTCATATAATTAGCCATATTATGCTTATGTGATCAATAGAACGACAATTACTATACTTATTGCTCTTATTATTATCAATCTAACTCATATTATTAGCCATATTATGCTTATGTGATCGATAGAACGTCAATTACTATTCTTATTACTCTTGTTGTTATCAATCTAACTCATATTATTAACCATATTATGCAGATATGATCGATAGAACGACAATTAGTATACTCATTACTCTTATTATTATCAATCTAACTCATATTATTAGCAATATTATGCTTGTATGATCGATAGAACGACAATTGCTATCCTTATTATTCTTACTATTATCAATCTAACTCATATTATTAACCATATTATGTAGATATGATCGATAGAACGACAATTACTGTACTCATTACTCTTATTATTATCAATCTAACTCATATTATTAACCATATTATGCAGATATGATCGATAGAACTACAATTACTATACTCATTACTCTTATTATTATCAATCTAACTCATATTATTTGCCACATTATGCTTACGAGTTCGATAGAACGACAATTACTATACTAATTACTGTTATTATTATCTATCTAACTCGTATTATTAGCCATATTATGCTTATGTGATCGATAGAACGACAATTACTATACTTATTACTCTTATTATTATCAATCTAACTCATATTATTAGCCATATTATGCTTATATGATCGATAGACCGACAATTACTACACTCATTACTCTTATTATTATCAAACTAACTCATATTATTAGCCATATTATGCTTACGAGATCGATAGAACGACAATTACTAGACTAATTACTCTTATTATTATCAATCTAACTCGTATTATTAGCCATATTATGCTTATGTGACCGATAGAACGACAATTACTTTACTTATTACTCTTATTATTATCAATCTAACTCATATTATTAGCCATATTATGCTTATATGATCGATAGACCGACAATTACTACACTCATTACTCTTATTATTATCAAACTAACTCATATTATTAGCCATATTATGCTTACGAGATCGATAGAACGACAATTACTAGACTAATTACTCTTATTATTATCAATCTAACTCGTATTATTAGCCATATTATGCTTATGTGACCGATAGAACGACAATTACTTTACTTATTACTCTTATTATTATCAATCTAACTCGTATTATTAGCCATATTATGCTTATATTATCGATAGAACGGCAATTACTTTACTTATTACTCTTATTATTATCAATCTAACTCATATTATTAGCCATATTATGCTTACGCGATCGATAGAACGACAATTACTATACTTATTGCTCTTATTATTATCAATCTAACTCATATTATTAGCCACATTATGCTTATGTGATCGATAGAACGTCAATTACTATTCTTATTACTCTTGTTGTTATCAATCTAACTCATATTATTAACCATATTATGCAGATATGATCGATAGAACTACAATTACTATACTCATTACTCTTATTAGTATCAATCTAACTCATATTATTAGCCATATTATGCTTATATGATTGATAGAACGACAATTCCTATACTTATTACTCTTATTATTATCAATCTAGCTCATATTATTAGCCATATTATGCTTATATGATCGACAGAACGACAATTACTATACTTATTACACTCACTGCTATCAATCTAACTCATATTATTATACATATTATGCTTATATGATCGACAGAACGACAATTACTATAGTTATTACACTCAATATTATCAATCTAACTCATATTATTGACCATATTATGCAGATATGATCGATAGAACGACAATTAGTATACTCATTACTCTTATTATTATCAATCTAACTCATATTATTAGCAATATTATGCTTATATGATCGATAGAACGACAATTGCTATCCTTATTATTCTTACTATTATCAATCTAACTCATATTATTAACCATATTATGTAGATATGATCGATAGAACGACAATTACTGTACTCATTACTCTTATTATTATCAATCTAACTCATATTATTAACCATATTATGCAGATATGATCGATAGAACTACAATTACTATACTCATTACTCTTATTATTATCAATCTAACTCATATTATTTGCCACATTATGCTTACGAGTTCGATAGAACGACAATTACTATACTAATTACTCTTATTATTATCAATCTAACTCGTATTATTAGCCATATTATGCTTATGTGATCGATAGAACGACAATTACTATACTTATTACTCTTATTATTATCAATCTAACTCATATTATTAGCCATATTATGCTTATATGATCGATAGACCGACAATTACTACACTCATTACTCTTATTATTATCAAACTAACTCATATTATTAGCCATATTATGCTTACGAGATCGATAGAACGACAATTACTAGCCTAATTACTCTTATTATTATCAATCTAACTCGTATTATTAGCCATATTATGCTTATGTGATCGATAGAACGACAATTACTATACTTATTACTCTTCATATTATCAATCTAACTCATATTATTAGCCATATTATGCTTATATGATCGACAGAACGACAATTACTATACTTATTACTCTTATTATTATCAATCTAACTCACATTATTAGTCATATTATGCTTGTGTGATCGATAGAACGACAATTACTATACTCATTACTCTTATTATTATCAATCTAACTCATATTATTAGCCATATTGTGCTTATATAATCGACAGAACGACAACTACTATAGTTATTACACTCACTATTGTCAATCTAACTCATATTATTAGCCATATTGTGCTTATATGATCGACAGAACGACAACTACTATACTTATTACACTGACTATTGTGAATCTAACTCATATTATTAGCCATATTATGCTTATATGATCGATAGATCGACAATTACTATACTTATTAGTCTTATTATTATCAATCTAACTCATATTATTAGCAATATTATGCTTATATGATCGATAGAACGACAATTGCTATACTTATTACTCTTATTATTATCAATCTAACTCATATTATTAGCCATATTATGCTTATGTGATCGATAGAACGTCAATTACTATTCTTATTACTCTTGTTGTTATCAATCTAACTCATATTATTAACCATATTATGCAGATATGATCGATAGAACTACAATTACTATACTCATTACTCTTATTAGTATCAATCTAACTCATATTATTAGCCATATTATGCTTATATGATTGATAGAACGACAATTCCTATACTTATTACTCTTATTATTATCAATCTAACTCATATAATTAGCCATATTATGCTTATGTGATCAATAGAACGACAATTACTATACTTATTGCTCTTATTATTATCAATCTAACTCATATTATTAGCCATATTATGCTTATGTGATCGATAGAACGTCAATTACTATTCTTATTACTCTTGTTGTTATCAATCTAACTCATATTATTAACCATATTATGCAGATATGATCGATAGAACGACAATTAGTATACTCATTACTCTTATTATTATCAATCTAACTCATATTATTAGCCACATTATGCTTATATGATCGATAGAACGACAATTACTATACTTATTACTCTTATTATTATCAATCTAACTCATATTATTGGCCATATTATGCTTATATGATCGACAGGACGACAATTACTATACTTATTACCCTCACTGCTATCAATCTAACTCATATTATTATACATATTATGCTTATATGATCGACAGGACGACAATTACTATAGTTATTACACACACTATTATCAATCTAACTCATATTATTGACCATATTATGCAAATATGATCGATAGAACGACAATTACTATACTTATTACTCTTATTATTATCGATCTAACTCATATTATTAGACATATTATGCTTATGTGATCGATAGAACGACAATTACTATACTTATTACTCTTATTATTACCAATCTAACTCATATTATTAGTCATATTATGCTTATATGATCGATAGAACGACAATTAGTATACTCATTACTCTTATTATTATCAATCTAACTCATATTATTAGCAATATTATGCTTATATGATCGATAGAACGACAATTGCTATACTTATTACTCTTATTATTATCAATCTAACTCATATTATTAGCCATATTATGCTTATATGATCGATAGACCGACAATTACTACACTCATTACTCTTATTATTATCAAACTAACTCATATTATTAGCCATATTATGCTTACGAGATCGATAGAACGACAATTACTAGACTAATTACTCTTATTATTATCAATCTAACTCGTATTATTAGCCATATTATGCTTATGTGACCGACAGAACGACAATTACTTTACTTATTACTCTTATTATTATCAAAGTAACTCATATTATTAGCCATATTATGATTATATGATCGATTGAACGACAATTACTATACTTATTACTCTTATTATTATCGATCTAACTCATATTATTAGCCATATTATGCTTATGTGATCGATAGAACGACAATTACTATACTTATTACTCTTATTGTTATCAATCTAACTCATACTATTAGCCATATTATGATTATATGATCGATTGAACGACAATTACTATACTTATTACTCTTATTATTATCAATCTAACTCATATAATTAGCCATATTATGCTTATGTGATCAATAGAACGACAATTACTATACTTATTGCTCTTATTATTATCAATCTAACTCATATTATTAGCCATATTATGCTTATGTGATCGATAGAACGTCAATTACTATTCTTATTACTCTCGTTGTTATCAATCTAACTCATATTATTAACCATATTATGCAGATATGATCGATAGAACTACAATTACTATACTCATTACTCTTATTAGTATCAATCTAACTCATATTATTAGCCATATTATGCTTATATGATTGATAGAACGACAATTCCTATACTTATTACTCTTATTATTATCAATCTAGCTCATATTATTAGCCATATTATGCTTATATGATCGACAGAACGACAATTACTATACTTATTACACTCACTGCTATCAATCTAACTCATATTATTATACATATTATGCTTATATGATCGACAGAACGACAATTACTATAGTTATTACACTCAATATTATCAATCTAACTCATATTATTGACCATATTATGCAGATATGATCGATAGAACGACAATTAGTATACTCATTACTCTTATTATTATCAATCTAACTCATATTATTAGCAATATTATGCTTATATGATCGATAGAACGACAATTGCTATCCTTATTATTCTTACTATTATCAATCTAACTCATATTATTAACCATATTATGTAGATATGATCGATAGAACGACAATTACTGTACTCATTACTCTTATTATTATCAATCTAACTCATATTATTAACCATATTATGCAGATATGATCGATAGAACTACAATTACTATACTCATTACTCTTATTATTATCAATCTAACTCATATTATTTGCCACATTATGCTTACGAGTTCGATAGAACGACAATTACTATACTAATTACTCTTATTATTATCAATCTAACTCGTATTATTAGCCATATTATGCTTATGTGATCGATAGAACGACAATTACTATACTTATTACTCTTATTATTATCAATCTAACTCATATTATTGGCCATATTATGCTTATATGATCGACAGGACGACAATTACTATACTTATTACCCTCACTGCTATCAATCTAACTCATATTATTATACATATTATGCTTATATGATCGACAGGACGACAATTACTATAGTTATTACACACACTATTATCAATCTAACTCATATTATTGACCATATTATGCAAATATGATCGATAGAACGACAATTACTATACTTATTACTCTTATTATTATCGATCTAACTCATATTATTAGACATATTATGCTTATGTGATCGATAGAACGACAATTACTATACTTATTACTCTTATTATTACCAATCTAACTCATATTATTAGTCATATTATGCTTATATGATCGATAGAACGACAATTAGTATACTCATTACTCTTATTATTATCAATCTAACTCATATTATTAGCAATATTATGCTTATATGATCGATAGAACGACAATTGCTATACTTATTACTCTTATTATTATCAATCTAACTCATATTATTAGCCATATTATGCTTATATGATCGATAGACCGACAATTACTACACTCATTACTCTTATTATTATCAAACTAACTCATATTATTAGCCATATTATGCTTACGAGATCGATAGAACGACAATTACTAGACTAATTACTCTTATTATTATCAATCTAACTCGTATTATTAGCCATATTATGCTTATGTGACCGACAGAACGACAATTACTTTACTTATTACTCTTATTATTATCAAAGTAACTCATATTATTAGCCATATTATGATTATATGATCGATTGAACGACAATTACTATACTTATTACTCTTATTATTATCGATCTAACTCATATTATTAGCCATATTATGCTTATGTGATCGATAGAACGACAATTACTATACTTATTACTCTTATTGTTATCAATCTAACTCATACTATTAGCCATATTATGATTATATGATCGATTGAACGACAATTACTATACTTATTACTCTTATTATTATCAATCTAACTCATATAATTAGCCATATTATGCTTATGTGATCAATAGAACGACAATTACTATACTTATTGCTCTTATTATTATCAATCTAACTCATATTATTAGCCATATTATGCTTATGTGATCGATAGAACGTCAATTACTATTCTTATTACTCTTGTTGTTATCAATCTAACTCATATTATTAACCATATTATGCAGATATGATCGATAGAACGACAATTAGTATACTCATTACTCTTATTATTATCAATCTAACTCATATTATTAGCAATATTATGCTTGTATGATCGATAGAACGACAATTGCTATCCTTATTATTCTTACTATTATCAATCTAACTCATATTATTAACCATATTATGTAGATATGATCGATAGAACGACAATTACTGTACTCATTACTCTTATTATTATCAATCTAACTCATATTATTAACCATATTATGCAGATATGATCGATAGAACTACAATTACTATACTCATTACTCTTATTATTATCAATCTAACTCATATTATTTGCCACATTATGCTTACGAGTTCGATAGAACGACAATTACTATACTAATTACTGTTATTATTATCTATCTAACTCGTATTATTAGCCATATTATGCTTATGTGATCGATAGAACGACAATTACTATACTTATTACTCTTATTATTATCAATCTAACTCATATTATTAGCCATATTATGCTTATATGATCGATAGACCGACAATTACTACACTCATTACTCTTATTATTATCAAACTAACTCATATTATTAGCCATATTATGCTTACGAGATCGATAGAACGACAATTACTAGACTAATTACTCTTATTATTATCAATCTAACTCGTATTATTAGCCATATTATGCTTATGTGACCGATAGAACGACAATTACTTTACTTATTACTCTTATTATTATCAATCTAACTCATATTATTAGCCATATTATGCTTATATGATCGATAGACCGACAATTACTACACTCATTACTCTTATTATTATCAAACTAACTCATATTATTAGCCATATTATGCTTACGAGATCGATAGAACGACAATTACTAGACTAATTACTCTTATTATTATCAATCTAACTCGTATTATTAGCCATATTATGCTTATGTGACCGATAGAACGACAATTACTTTACTTATTACTCTTATTATTATCAATCTAACTCGTATTATTAGCCATATTATGCTTATATTATCGATAGAACGGCAATTACTTTACTTATTACTCTTATTATTATCAATCTAACTCATATTATTAGCCATATTATGCTTACGCGATCGATAGAACGACAATTACTATACTTATTGCTCTTATTATTATCAATCTAACTCATATTATTAGCCACATTATGCTTATGTGATCGATAGAACGTCAATTACTATTCTTATTACTCTTGTTGTTATCAATCTAACTCATATTATTAACCATATTATGCAGATATGATCGATAGAACTACAATTACTATACTCATTACTCTTATTAGTATCAATCTAACTCATATTATTAGCCATATTATGCTTATATGATTGATAGAACGACAATTCCTATACTTATTACTCTTATTATTATCAATCTAGCTCATATTATTAGCCATATTATGCTTATATGATCGACAGAACGACAATTACTATACTTATTACACTCACTGCTATCAATCTAACTCATATTATTATACATATTATGCTTATATGATCGACAGAACGACAATTACTATAGTTATTACACTCAATATTATCAATATAACTCATATTATTGACCATATTATGCAGATATGATCGATAGAACGACAATTAGTATACTCATTACTCTTATTATTATCAATCTAACTCATATTATTAGCAATATTATGCTTATATGATCGATAGAACGACAATTGCTATCCTTATTATTCTTACTATTATCAATCTAACTCATATTATTAACCATATTATGTAGATATGATCGATAGAACGACAATTACTGTACTCATTACTCTTATTATTATCAATCTAACTCATATTATTAACCATATTATGCAGATATGATCGATAGAACTACAATTACTATACTCATTACTCTTATTATTATCAATCTAACTCATATTATTTGCCACATTATGCTTACGAGTTCGATAGAACGACAATTACTATACTAATTACTCTTATTATTATCAATCTAACTCGTATTATTAGCCATATTATGCTTATGTGATCGATAGAACGACAATTACTATACTTATTACTCTTATTATTATCAATCTAACTCATATTATTAGCCATATTATGCTTATATGATCGATAGACCGACAATTACTACACTCATTACTCTTATTATTATCAAACTAACTCATATTATTAGCCATATTATGCTTACGAGATCGATAGAACGACAATTACTAGCCTAATTACTCTTATTATTATCAATCTAACTCGTATTATTAGCCATATTATGCTTATGTGATCGATAGAACGACAATTACTATACTTATTACTCTTCATATTATCAATCTAACTCATATTATTAGCCATATTATGCTTATATGATCGACAGAACGACAATTACTATACTTATTACTCTTATTATTATCAATCTAACTCACATTATTAGTCATATTATGCTTGTGTGATCGATAGAACGACAATTACTATACTCATTACTCTTATTATTATCAATCTAACTCATATTATTAGCCATATTGTGCTTATATAATCGACAGAACGACAACTACTATAGTTATTACACTCACTATTGTCAATCTAACTCATATTATTAGCCATATTGTGCTTATATGATCGACAGAACGACAACTACTATACTTATTACACTGACTATTGTGAATCTAACTCATATTATTAGCCATATTATGCTTATATGATCGATAGATCGACAATTACTATACTTATTAGTCTTATTATTATCAATCTAACTCATATTATTAGCAATATTATGCTTATATGATCGATAGAACGACAATTGCTATACTTATTACTCTTATTATTATCAATCTAACTCATATTATTAGCCATATTGTGCTTATATGATCGACAGAACGACAACTACTATACTTATTACACTGACTATTGTGAATCTAACTCATATTATTAGCCATATTATGCTTATATGATCGATAGATCGACAATTACTATACTTATTAGTCTTATTATTATCAATCTAACTCATATTATTAGCAATATTATGCTTATATGATCGATAGAACGACAATTGCTATACTTATTACTCTTATTATTATCAATCTAACTCATATTATTAGCCATATTATGCTTATGTGATCGATAGAACGTCAATTACTATTCTTATTACTCTTGTTGTTATCAATCTAACTCATATTATTAACCATATTATGCAGATATGATCGATAGAACTACAATTACTATACTCATTACTCTTATTAGTATCAATCTAACTCATATTATTAGCCATATTATGCTTATATGATTGATAGAACGACAATTCCTATACTTATT
This sequence comes from Megachile rotundata, assembly GCF_050947335.1. Lineage (NCBI taxonomy): Eukaryota > Metazoa > Arthropoda > Insecta > Hymenoptera > Megachilidae > Megachile > Megachile rotundata. The sequence goes on along the minus strand of NW_027473994.1, from coordinate 16,696 downwards.
ACTCTTATTATTATCAATCTAACTCATATAATTAGCCATATTATGCTTATGTGATCAATAGAACGACAATTACTATACTTATTGCTCTTATTATTATCAATCTAACTCATATTATTAGCCATATTATGCTTATGTGATCGATAGAACGTCAATTACTATTCTTATTACTCTTGTTGTTATCAATCTAACTCATATTATTAACCATATTATGCAGATATGATCGATAGAACGACAATTAGTATACTCATTACTCTTATTATTATCAATCTAACTCATATTATTAGCCACATTATGCTTATATGATCGATAGAACGACAATTACTATACTTATTACTCTTATTATTATCAATCTAACTCATATTATTGGCCATATTATGCTTATATGATCGACAGGACGACAATTACTATACTTATTACCCTCACTGCTATCAATCTAACTCATATTATTATACATATTATGCTTATATGATCGACAGGACGACAATTACTATAGTTATTACACACACTATTATCAATCTAACTCATATTATTGACCATATTATGCAAATATGATCGATAGAACGACAATTACTATACTTATTACTCTTATTATTATCGATCTAACTCATATTATTAGACATATTATGCTTATGTGATCGATAGAACGACAATTACTATACTTATTACTCTTATTATTACCAATCTAACTCATATTATTAGTCATATTATGCTTATATGATCGATAGAACGACAATTAGTATACTCATTACTCTTATTATTATCAATCTAACTCATATTATTAGCAATATTATGCTTATATGATCGATAGAACGACAATTGCTATACTTATTACTCTTATTATTATCAATCTAACTCATATTATTAGCCATATTATGCTTATATGATCGATAGACCGACAATTACTACACTCATTACTCTTATTATTATCAAACTAACTCATATTATTAGCCATATTATGCTTACGAGATCGATAGAACGACAATTACTAGACTAATTACTCTTATTATTATCAATCTAACTCGTATTATTAGCCATATTATGCTTATGTGACCGACAGAACGACAATTACTTTACTTATTACTCTTATTATTATCAAAGTAACTCATATTATTAGCCATATTATGATTATATGATCGATTGAACGACAATTACTATACTTATTACTCTTATTATTATCGATCTAACTCATATTATTAGCCATATTATGCTTATGTGATCGATAGAACGACAATTACTATACTTATTACTCTTATTGTTATCAATCTAACTCATACTATTAGCCATATTATGATTATATGATCGATTGAACGACAATTACTATACTTATTACTCTTATTATTATCAATCTAACTCATATAATTAGCCATATTATGCTTATGTGATCAATAGAACGACAATTACTATACTTATTGCTCTTATTATTATCAATCTAACTCATATTATTAGCCATATTATGCTTATGTGATCGATAGAACGTCAATTACTATTCTTATTACTCTCGTTGTTATCAATCTAACTCATATTATTAACCATATTATGCAGATATGATCGATAGAACTACAATTACTATACTCATTACTCTTATTAGTATCAATCTAACTCATATTATTAGCCATATTATGCTTATATGATTGATAGAACGACAATTCCTATACTTATTACTCTTATTATTATCAATCTAGCTCATATTATTAGCCATATTATGCTTATATGATCGACAGAACGACAATTACTATACTTATTACACTCACTGCTATCAATCTAACTCATATTATTATACATATTATGCTTATATGATCGACAGAACGACAATTACTATAGTTATTACACTCAATATTATCAATCTAACTCATATTATTGACCATATTATGCAGATATGATCGATAGAACGACAATTAGTATACTCATTACTCTTATTATTATCAATCTAACTCATATTATTAGCAATATTATGCTTATATGATCGATAGAACGACAATTGCTATCCTTATTATTCTTACTATTATCAATCTAACTCATATTATTAACCATATTATGTAGATATGATCGATAGAACGACAATTACTGTACTCATTACTCTTATTATTATCAATCTAACTCATATTATTAACCATATTATGCAGATATGATCGATAGAACTACAATTACTATACTCATTACTCTTATTATTATCAATCTAACTCATATTATTTGCCACATTATGCTTACGAGTTCGATAGAACGACAATTACTATACTAATTACTCTTATTATTATCAATCTAACTCGTATTATTAGCCATATTATGCTTATGTGATCGATAGAACGACAATTACTATACTTATTACTCTTATTATTATCAATCTAACTCATATTATTAGCCATATTATGCTTATATGATCGATAGACCGACAATTACTACACTCATTACTCTTATTATTATCAAACTAACTCATATTATTAGCCATATTATGCTTACGAGATCGATAGAACGACAATTACTAGCCTAATTACTCTTATTATTATCAATCTAACTCGTATTATTAGCCATATTATGCTTATGTGATCGATAGAACGACAATTACTATACTTATTACTCTTCATATTATCAATCTAACTCATATTATTAGCCATATTATGCTTATATGATCGACAGAACGACAATTACTATACTTATTACTCTTATTATTATCAATCTAACTCACATTATTAGTCATATTATGCTTGTGTGATCGATAGAACGACAATTACTATACTCATTACTCTTATTATTATCAATCTAACTCATATTATTAGCCATATTGTGCTTATATAATCGACAGAACGACAACTACTATAGTTATTACACTCACTATTGTCAATCTAACTCATATTATTAGCCATATTGTGCTTATATGATCGACAGAACGACAACTACTATACTTATTACACTGACTATTGTGAATCTAACTCATATTATTAGCCATATTATGCTTATATGATCGATAGATCGACAATTACTATACTTATTAGTCTTATTATTATCAATCTAACTCATATTATTAGCAATATTATGCTTATATGATCGATAGAACGACAATTGCTATACTTATTACTCTTATTATTATCAATCTAACTCATATTATTAGCCATATTATGCTTATATGATCGATAGACCGACAATTACTATTACTTATTGCTCTTATTATTATCAATCTAACTCATATTATTAGCCATATTATGCTTATGTGATCGATAGAACGTCAATTACTATTCTTATTACTCTTGTTGTTATCAATCTAACTCATATTATTAACCATATTATGCAGATATGATCGATAGAACGACAATTAGTATACACATTACTCTTATTATTATCAATCTAACTCATATTATTAGCAATATTATGCTTGTATGATCGATAGAACGACAATTGCTATCCTTATTATTCTTACTATTATCAATCTAACTCATATTATTAACCATATTATGTAGATATGATCGATAGAACGACAATTACTGTACTCATTACTCTTATTATTATCAATCTAACTCATATTATTAACCATATTATGCAGATATGATCGATAGAACTACAATTACTATACACATTACTCTTATTATTATCAATCTAACTCATATTATTTGCCACATTATGCTTACGAGTTCGATAGAACGACAATTACTATACTAATTACTGTTATTATTATCAATCTAACTCGTATTATTAGCCATATTATGCTTATGTGATCGATAGAACGACAATTACTATACTTATTACTCTTATTATTATCAATCTAACTCATATTATTAGCCATATTATGCTTACGAGATCGATAGAACGACAATTACTAGACTAATTACTCTTATTATTATCAATCTAACTCGTATTATTAGCCATATTATGCTTATGTGACCGATAGAACGACAATTACTTTACTTATTACTCTTATTATTATCAATCTAACTCGTATTATTAGCCATATTATGCTTATATTATCGATAGAACGACAATTACTATACTCATTAGTCTTATTATTATCAAACTAACTCATATTATTAGCCATATTATGATTATATGATCGATTGAACGACAATTACTATACTTATTACTCTTATTATTATCGATCTAACTCATATTATTAGACATATTATGCTTATATGATCGATAGAACGACAATTACTATACTTATTACTCTTATTATTATCAATCTAACTCGTATTATTGGCCATATTTTGCTTATGTGATCGATAGAACGACAATTACTAGACTAATTACTCTTATTATTATCAATCTAACTCGTATTATTAGCCATATTATGCTTATGTGACCGACAGAACGACAATTACTTTACTTATTACTCTTATTATTATCAAAGTAACTCATATTATTAGCCATATTATGATTATATGATCGATGAACGACAATTACTATACTTATTACTCTTATTATTAAATAAGAGTAATAAGTATAGTAATTGTCGTTCAATCGATCATATAATCATAATATGGCTAATAATATGAGTTACTTTGATAATAATAAGAGTAATAAGTAAAGTAATTGTCGTTCTGTCGGTCACATAAGCATAATATGGCTAATAATACGAGTTAGATTGATAATAATAAGAGTAATTAGTCTAGTAATTGTCGTTCTATCGATCACATAAGCAAAATATGGCCAATAATACGAGTTAGATTGATAATAATAAGAGTAATAAGTATAGTAATTGTCGTTCTATCGATCATATAAGCATAATATGTCTAATAATATGAGTTAGATCGATAATAATAAGAGTAATAAGTATAGTAATTGTCGTTCAATCGATCATATAATCATAATATGGCTAATAATATGAGTTAGTTTGATAATAATAAGACTAATGAGTATAGTAATTGTCGTTCTATCGATAATATAAGCATAATATGGCTAATAATACGAGTTAGATTGATAATAATAAGAGTAATAAGTAAAGTAATTGTCGTTCTATCGGTCACATAAGCATAATATGGCTAATAATACGAGTTAGATTGATAATAATAAGAGTAATTAGTCTAGTAATTGTCGTTCTATCGATCTCGTAAGCATAATATGGCTAATAATATGAGTTAGATTGATAATAATAAGAGTAATAAGTATAGTAATTGTCGTTCTATCGATCACATAAGCATAATATGGCTAATAATACGAGTTAGATTGATAATAATAACAGTAATTAGTATAGTAATTGTCGTTCTATCGAACTCGTAAGCATAATGTGGCAAATAATATGAGTTAGATTGATAATAATAAGAGTAATGTGTATAGTAATTGTAGTTCTATCGATCATATCTGCATAATATGGTTAATAATATGAGTTAGATTGATAATAATAAGAGTAATGAGTTACAGTAATTGTCGTTCTATCGATCATATCTACATAATATGGTTAATAATATGAGTTAGATTGATAATAGTAAGAATAATAAGGATAGCAATTGTCGTTCTATCGATCATACAAGCATAATATTGCTAATAATATGAGTTAGATTGATATAATAAGAGTAATGTGTATACTAATTGTCGTTCTATCGATCATATCTGCATAATATGGTTAATAATATGAGTTAGATTGATAACAACAAGAGTAATAAGAATAGTAATTGACGTTCTATCGATCACATAAGCATAATATGGCTAATAATATGAGTTAGATTGATAATAATAAGAGCAATAAGTATAGTAATTGTCGGTCTATCGATCATATAAGCATAATATGGCTAATAATATGAGTTAGATTGATAATAATAAGAGTAATAAGTATAGCAATTGTCGTTCTATCGATCATATAAGCATAATATTGCTAATAATATGAGTTAGATTGATAATAATAAGACTAATAAGTATAGTAATTGTCGATCTATCGATCATATAAGCATAATATGGCTAATAATATGAGTTAGATTCACAATAGTCAGTGTAATAAGTATAGTAGTTGTCGTTCTGTCGATCATATAAGCACAATATGGCTAATAATATGAGTTAGATTGACAATAGTGAGTGTAATAACTATAGTAGTTGTCGTTCTGTCGATTATATAAGCACAATATGGCTAATAATATGAGTTAGATTGATAATAATAAGAGTAATGAGTATAGTAATTGTCGTTCTATCGATCACACAAGCATAATATGACTAATAATGTGAGTTAGATTGATAATAATAAGAGTAATAAGTATAGTAATTGTCGTTCTGTCGATCATATAAGCATAATATGGCTAATAATATGAGTTAGATTGATAATATGAAGAGTAATAAGTATAGTAATTGTCGTTCTATCGATCACATAAGCATAATATGGCTAATAATACGAGTTAGATTGATAATAATAAGAGTAATTAGGCTAGTAATTGTCGTTCTATCGATCTCGTAAGCATAATATGGCTAATAATATGAGTTAGTTTGATAATAATAAGAGTAATGAGTGTAGTAATTGTCGGTCTATCGATCATATAAGCATAATATGGCTAATAATATGAGTTAGATTGATAATAATAAGAGTAATAAGTATAGTAATTGTCGTTCTATCGATCACATAAGCATAATATGGCTAATAATACGAGTTAGATTGATAATAATAAGAGTAATTAGTATAGTAATTGTCGTTCTATCGAACTCGTAAGCATAATGTGGCAAATAATATGAGTTAGATTGATAATAATAAGAGTAATGAGTATAGTAATTGTAGTTCTATCGATCATATCTGCATAATATGGTTAATAATATGAGTTAGATTGATAATAATAAGAGTAATGAGTACAGTAATTGTCGTTCTATCGATCATATCTACATAATATGGTTAATAATATGAGTTAGATTGATAATAGTAAGAATAATAAGGATAGCAATTGTCGTTCTATCGATCATATAAGCATAATATTGCTAATAATATGAGTTAGATTGATAATAATAAGAGTAATGAGTATACTAATTGTCGTTCTATCGATCATATCTGCATAATATGGTCAATAATATGAGTTAGATTGATAATATTGAGTGTAATAACTATAGTAATTGTCGTTCTGTCGATCATATAAGCATAATATGTATAATAATATGAGTTAGATTGATAGCAGTGAGTGTAATAAGTATAGTAATTGTCGTTCTGTCGATCATATAAGCATAATATGGCTAATAATATGAGCTAGATTGATAATAATAAGAGTAATAAGTATAGGAATTGTCGTTCTATCAATCATATAAGCATAATATGGCTAATAATATGAGTTAGATTGATACTAATAAGAGTAATGAGTATAGTAATTGTAGTTCTATCGATCATATCTGCATAATATGGTTAATAATATGAGTTAGATTGATAACAACGAGAGTAATAAGAATAGTAATTGACGTTCTATCGATCACATAAGCATAATATGGCTAATAATATGAGTTAGATTGATAATAATAAGAGCAATAAGTATAGTAATTGTCGTTCTATTGATCACATAAGCATAATATGGCTAATTATATGAGTTAGATTGATAATAATAAGAGTAATAAGTATAGTAATTGTCGTTCAATCGATCATATAATCATAATATGGCTAATAGTATGAGTTAGATTGATAACAATAAGAGTAATAAGTATAGTAATTGTCGTTCTATCGATCACATAAGCATAATATGGCTAATAATATGAGTTAGATCGATAATAATAAGAGTAATAAGTATAGTAATTGTCGTTCAATCGATCATATAATCATAATATGGCTAATAATATGAGTTACTTTGATAATAATAAGAGTAATAAGTAAAGTAATTGTCGTTCTGTCGGTCACATAAGCATAATATGGCTAATAATACGAGTTAGATTGATAATAATAAGAGTAATTAGTCTAGTAATTGTCGTTCTATCGATCTCGTAAGCATAATATGGCTAATAATATGAGTTAGTTTGATAATAATAAGAGTAATGAGTGTAGTAATTGTCGGTCTATCGATCATATAAGCATAATATGGCTAATAATATGAGTTAGATTGATAATAATAAGAGTAATAAGTATAGCAATTGTCGTTCTATCGATCATATAAGCATAATATTGCTAATAATATGAGTTAGATTGATAATAATAAGAGTAATGAGTATACTAATTGTCGTTCTATCGATCATATAAGCATAATATGACTAATAATATGAGTTAGATTGGTAATAATAAGAGTAATAAGTATAGTAATTGTCGTTCTATCGATCACATAAGCATAATATGTCTAATAATATGAGTTAGATCGATAATAATAAGAGTAATAAGTATAGTAATTGTCGTTCTATCGATCATATTTGCATAATATGGTCAATAATATGAGTTAGATTGATAATAGTGTGTGTAATAACTATAGTAATTGTCGTCCTGTCGATCATATAAGCATAATATGTATAATAATATGAGTTAGATTGATAGCAGTGAGGGTAATAAGTATAGTAATTGTCGTCCTGTCGATCATATAAGCATAATATGGCCAATAATATGAGTTAGATTGATAATAATAAGAGTAATAAGTATAGTAATTGTCGTTCTATCGATCATATAAGCATAATGTGGCTAATAATATGAGTTAGATTGATAATAATAAGAGTAATGAGTATACTAATTGTCGTTCTATCGATCATATCTGCATAATATGGTTAATAATATGAGTTAGATTGATAACAACAAGAGTAATAAGAATAGTAATTGACGTTCTATCGATCACATAAGCATAATATGGCTAATAATATGAGTTAGATTGATAATAATAAGAGCAATAAGTATAGTAATTGTCGTTCTATTGATCACATAAGCATAATATGGCTAATTATATGAGTTAGATTGATAATAATAAGAGTAATAAGTATAGGAATTGTCGTTCTATCAATCATATAAGCATAATATGGCTAATAATATGAGTTAGATTGATACTAATAAGAGTAATGAGTATAGTAATTGTAGTTCTATCGATCATATCTGCATAATATGGTTAATAATATGAGTTAGATTGATAACAACAAGAGTAATAAGAATAGTAATTGACGTTCTATCGATCACATAAGCATAATATGGCTAATAATATGAGTTAGATTGATAATAATAAGAGTAATAAGTATAGCAATTGTCGTTCTATCGATCATATAAGCATAATATTGCTAATAATATGAGTTAGATTGATAATAATAAGACTAATAAGTATAGTAATTGTCGATCTATCGATCATATAAGCATAATATGGCTAATAATATGAGTTAGATTCACAATAGTCAGTGTAATAAGTATAGTAGTTGTCGTTCTGTCGATCATATAAGCACAATATGGCTAATAATATGAGTTAGATTGATAATAATAAGAGTAATAAGTATAGCAATTGTCGTTCTATCGATCATATAAGCATAATATTGCTAATAATATGAGTTAGATTGATAATAATAAGACTAATAAGTATAGTAATTGTCGATCTATCGATCATATAAGCATAATATGGCTAATAATATGAGTTAGATTCACAATAGTCAGTGTAATAAGTATAGTAGTTGTCGTTCTGTCGATCATATAAGCACAATATGGCTAATAATATGAGTTAGATTGACAATAGTGAGTGTAATAACTATAGTAGTTGTCGTTCTGTCGATTATATAAGCACAATATGGCTAATAATATGAGTTAGATTGATAATAATAAGAGTAATGAGTATAGTAATTGTCGTTCTATCGATCACACAAGCATAATATGACTAATAATGTGAGTTAGATTGATAATAATAAGAGTAATAAGTATAGTAATTGTCGTTCTGTCGATCATATAAGCATAATATGGCTAATAATATGAGTTAGATTGATAATATGAAGAGTAATAAGTATAGTAATTGTCGTTCTATCGATCACATAAGCATAATATGGCTAATAATACGAGTTAGATTGATAATAATAAGAGTAATTAGGCTAGTAATTGTCGTTCTATCGATCTCGTAAGCATAATATGGCTAATAATATGAGTTAGTTTGATAATAATAAGAGTAATGAGTGTAGTAATTGTCGGTCTATCGATCATATAAGCATAATATGGCTAATAATATGAGTTAGATTGATAATAATAAGAGTAATAAGTATAGTAATTGTCGTTCTATCGATCACATAAGCATAATATGGCTAATAATACGAGTTAGATTGATAATAATAAGAGTAATTAGTATAGTAATTGTCGTTCTATCGAACTCGTAAGCATAATGTGGCAAATAATATGAGTTAGATTGATAATAATAAGAGTAATGAGTATAGTAATTGTAGTTCTATCGATCATATCTGCATAATATGGTTAATAATATGAGTTAGATTGATAATAATAAGAGTAATGAGTACAGTAATTGTCGTTCTATCGATCATATCTACATAATATGGTTAATAATATGAGTTAGATTGATAATAGTAAGAATAATAAGGATAGCAATTGTCGTTCTATCGATCATATAAGCATAATATTGCTAATAATATGAGTTAGATTGATAATAATAAGAGTAATGAGTTATACTAATTGTCGTTCTATCGATCATATCTGCATAATATGGTCAATAATATGAGTTATATTGATAATATTGAGTGTAATAACTATAGTAATTGTCGTTCTGTCGATCATATAAGCATAATATGTATAATAATATGAGTTAGATTGATAGCAGTGAGTGTAATAAGTATAGTAATTGTCGTTCTGTCGATCATATAAGCATAATATGGCTAATAATATGAGCTAGATTGATAATAATAAGAGTAATAAGTATAGGAATTGTCGTTTCTATCAATCATATAAGCATTATATGGCTAATAATATGAGTTAGATTGATACTAATAAGAGTAATGAGTATAGTAATTGTAGTTCTATCGATCATATCTGCATAATATGGTTAATAATATGAGTTAGATTGATAACAACAAGAGTAATAAGAATAGTAATTGACGTTCTATCGATCACATAAGCATAATGTGGCTAATAATATGAGTTAGATTGATAATAATAAGAGCAATAAGTATAGTAATTGTCGTTCTATCGATCGCGTAAGCATAATATGGCTAATAATATGAGTTAGATTGATAATAATAAGAGTAATAAGTAAAGTAATTGCCGTTCTATCGATAATATAAGCATAATATGGCTAATAATACGAGTTAGATTGATAATAATAAGAGTAATAAGTAAAGTAATTGTCGTTCTATCGGTCACATAAGCATAATATGGCTAATAATACGAGTTAGATTGATAATAATAAGAGTAATTAGTCTAGTAATTGTCGTTCTATCGATCTCGTAAGCATAATATGGCTAATAATATGAGTTAGTTTGATAATAATAAGAGTAATGAGTGTAGTAATTGTCGGTCTATCGATCATATAAGCATAATATGGCTAATAATATGAGTTAGATTGATAATAATAAGAGTAATAAGTAAAGTAATTGTCGTTCTATCGGTCACATAAGCATAATATGGCTAATAATACGAGTTAGATTGATAATAATAAGAGTAATTAGTCTAGTAATTGTCGTTCTATCGATCTCGTAAGCATAATATGGCTAATAATATGAGTTAGTTTGATAATAATAAGAGTAATGAGTGTAGTAATTGTCGGTCTATCGATCATATAAGCATAATATGGCTAATAATATGAGTTAGATTGATAATAATAAGAGTAATAAGTATAGTAATTGTCGTTCTATCGATCACATAAGCATAATATGGCTAATAATACGAGTTAGATAGATAATAATAACAGTAATTAGTATAGTAATTGTCGTTCTATCGAACTCGTAAGCATAATGTGGCAAATAATATGAGTTAGATTGATAATAATAAGAGTAATGAGTATAGTAATTGTAGTTCTATCGATCATATCTGCATAATATGGTTAATAATATGAGTTAGATTGATAATAATAAGAGTAATGAGTACAGTAATTGTCGTTCTATCGATCATATCTACATAATATGGTTAATAATATGAGTTAGATTGATAATAGTAAGAATAATAAGGATAGCAATTGTCGTTCTATCGATCATACAAGCATAATATTGCTAATAATATGAGTTAGATTGATAATAATAAGAGCTAATGAGTATACTAATTGTCGTTCTATCGATCATATCTGCATAATATGGTTAATTAATATGAGTTAGATTGATAACAACAAGAGTAATAAGAATAGTAATTGACGTTCTATCGATCACATAAGCATAATATGGCTAATAATATGAGTTAGATTGATAATAATAAGAGCAATAAGTATAGTAATTGTCGTTCTATTGATCACATAAGCATAATATGGCTAATTATATGAGTTAGATTGATAATAATAAGAGTAATAAGTATAGTAATTGTCGTTCAATCGATCATATAATCATAATATGGCTAATAGTATGAGTTAGATTGATAACAATAAGAGTAATAAGTATAGTAATTGTCGTTCTATCGATCACATAAGCATAATATGGCTAATAATATGAGTTAGATCGATAATAATAAGAGTAATAAGTATAGTAATTGTCGTTCAATCGATCATATAATCATAATATGGCTAATAATATGAGTTACTTGATAATAATAAGAGTAATAAGTAAAGTAATTGTCGTTCTGTCGGTCACATAAGGCATAATATGGCTAATAATACGAGTTAGATTGATAATAATAAGAGTAATTAGTCTAGTAATTGTCGTTCTATCGATCTCGTAAGCATAATATGGCTAATAATATGAGTTAGTTTGATAATAATAAGAGTAATGAGTGTAGTAATTGTCGGTCTATCGATCATATAAGCATAATATGGCTAATAATATGAGTTAGATTGATAATAATAAGAGTAATAAGTATAGCAATTGTCGTTCTATCGATCATATAAGCATATATTGCTAATAATATGAGTTAGATTGATAATAATAAGAGTAATGAGTATACTAATTGTCGTTCTATCGATCATATAAGCATAATATGACTAATAATATGAGTTAGATTGGTAATAATAAGAGTAATAAGTATAGTAATTGTCGTTCTATCGATCACATAAGCATAATATGTCTAATAATATGAGTTAGATCGATAATAATAAGAGTAATAAGTATAGTAATTGTCGTTCTATCGATCATATTTGCATAATATGGTCAATAATATGAGTTAGATTGATAATAGTGTGTGTAATAACTATAGTAATTGTCGTCCTGTCGATCATATAAGCATAATATGTATAATAATATGAGTTAGATTGATAGCAGTGAGGGTAATAAGTATAGTAATTGTCGTCCTGTCGATCATATAAGCATAATATGGCCAATAATATGAGTTAGATTGATAATAATAAGAGTAATAAGTATAGTAATTGTCGTTCTATCGATCACATAAGCATAATATGGCTAATAATACGAGTTAGATTGATAATAATAAGGAGTAATTAGTATAGTAATTGTCGTTCTATCGAACTCGTAAGCATAATGTGGCAAATAATATGAGTTAGATTGATAATAATAAGAGTAATGAGTATAGTAATTGTAGTTCTATCGATCATATCTGCATAATATGGTTAATAATATGAGTTAGATTGATAATAATAAGAGTAATGAGTACAGTAATTGTCGTTCTATCGATCATATCTACATAATATGGTTAATAATATGAGTTAGATTGATAATAGTAAGAATAATAAGGATAGCAATTGTCGTTCTATCGATCATATAAGCATAATATTGCTAATAATATGAGTTAGATTGATAATAATAAGAGTAATGAGTATACTATTGTCGTTCTATCGATCATATCTGCATAATATGGTCAATAATATGAGTTAGATTGATAATATTGAGTGTAATAACTATAGTAATTGTCGTTCTGTCGATCATATAAGCATAATATGTATAATAATATGAGTTAGATTGATAGCAGTGAGTGTAATAAGTATAGTAATTGTCGTTCTGTCGATCATATAAGCATAATATGGCTAATAATATGAGCTAGATTGATAATAATAAGAGTAATAAGTATAGGAATTGTCGTTCTATCAATCATATAAGCATAATATGGCTAATAATATGAGTTAGATTGATACTAATAAGAGTAATGAGTATAGTAATTGTAGTTCTATCGATCATATCTGCATAATATGGTTAATAATATGAGTTAGATTGATAACAACGAGAGTAATAAGAATAGTAATTGACGTTCTATCGATCACATAAGCATAATATGGCTAATAATATGAGTTAGATTGATAATAATAAGAGCAATAAGTATAGTAATTGTCGTTCTATTGATCACATAAGCATAATATGGCTAATTATATGAGTTAGATTGATAATAATAAGAGTATAAGTATAGTAATTGTCGTTCAATCGATCATATAATCATAATATGGCTAATAGTATGAGTTAGATTGATAACAATAAGAGTAATAAGTATAGTAATTGTCGTTCTATCGATCACATAAGCATAATATGGCTAATAATATGAGTTAGATCGATAATAATAAGAGTAATAAGTATAGTAATTGTCGTTCAATCGATCATATAATCATAATATGGCTAATAATATGAGTTACTTTGATAATAATAAGAGTAATAAGTAAAGTAATTGTCGTTCTGTCGGTCACATAAGCATAATATGGCTAATAATACGAGTTAGATTGATAATAATAAGAGTAATTAGTCTAGTAATTGTCGTTCTATCGATCTCGTAAGCATAATATGGCTAATAATATGAGTTAGTTTGATAATAATAAGAGTAATGAGTGTAGTAATTGTCGGTCTATCGATCATATAAGCATAATATGGCTAATAATATGAGTTAGATTGATAATAATAAGAGTAATAAGTATAGCAATTGTCGTTCTATCGATCATATAAGCATAATATTGCTAATAATATGAGTTAGATTGATAATAATAAGAGTAATGAGTATACTAATTGTCGTTCTATCGATCATATAAGCATAATATGACTAATAATATGAGTTAGATTGGTAATAATAAGAGTAATAAGTATAGTAAATTGTCGTTCTATCGATCACATAAGCATAATATGTCTAATAATATGAGTTAGATCGATAATAATAAGAGTAATAAGTATAGTAATTGTCGTTCTATCGATCATATTTGCATAATATGGTCAATAATATGAGTTAGATTGATAATAGTGTGTGTAATAACTATAGTAATTGTCGTCCTGTCGATCATATAAGCATAATATGTATAATAATATGAGTTAGATTGATAGCAGTGAGGGTAATAAGTATAGTAATTGTCGTCCTGTCGATCATATAAGCATAATATGGCCAATAATATGAGTTAGATTGATAATAATAAGAGTAATAAGTATAGTAATTGTCGTTCTATCGATCATATAAGCATAATGTGGCTAATAATATGAGTTAGATTGATAATAATAAGAGTAATGAGTATACTAATTGTCGTTCTATCGATCATATCTGCATAATATGGTTAATAATATGAGTTAGATTGATAACAACAAGAGTAATAAGAATAGTAATTGACGTTCTATCGATCACATAAGCATAATATGGCTAATAATATGAGTTAGATTGATAATAATAAGAGCAATAAGTATAGTAATTGTCGTTCTATTGATCACATAAGCATAATATGGCTAATTATATGAGTTAGATTGATAATAATAAGAGTAATAAGTATAGGAATTGTCGTTCTATCAATCATATAAGCATAATATGGCTAATAATATGAGTTAGATTGATACTAATAAGAGTAATGAGTATAGTAATTGTAGTTCTATCGATCATATCTGCATAATATGGTTAATAATATGAGTTAGATTGATAACAACAAGAGTAATAAGAATAGTAATTGACGTTCTATCGATCACATAAGCATAATATGGCTAATAATATGAGTTAGATTGATAATAATAAGAGTAATAAGTATAGCAATTGTCGTTCTATCGATCATATAAGCATAATATTGCTAATAATATGAGTTAGATTGATAATAATAAGACTAATAAGTATAGTAATTGTCGATCTATCGATCATATAAGCATAATATGGCTAATAATATGAGTTAGATTCACAATAGTCAGTGTAATAAGTATAGTAGTTGTCGTTCTGTCGATCATATAAGCACAATATGGCTAATAATATGAGTTAGATTGACAATAGTGAGTGTAATAACTATAGTAGTTGTCGTTCTGTCGATTATATAAGCACAATATGGCTAATAATATGAGTTAGATTGATAATAATAAGAGTAATGAGTATAGTAATTGTCGTTCTATCGATCACACAAGCATAATATGACTAATAATGTGAGTTAGATTGATAATAATAAGAGTAATAAGTATAGTAATTGTCGTTCTGTCGATCATATAAGCATAATATGGCTAATAATATGAGTTAGATTGATAATATGAAGAGTAATAAGTATAGTAATTGTCGTTCTATCGATCACATAAGCATAATATGGCTAATAATACGAGTTAGATTGATAATAATAAGAGTAATTAGGCTAGTAATTGTCGTTCTATCGATCTCGTAAGCATAATATGGCTAATAATATGAGTTAGTTTGATAATAATAAGAGTAATGAGTGTAGTAATTGTCGGTCTATCGATCATATAAGCATAATATGGCTAATAATATGAGTTAGATTGATAATAATAAGAGTAATAAGTATAGTAATTGTCGTTCTATCGATCACATAAGCATAATATGGCTAATAATACGAGTTAGATTGAT
>NW_027473993.1:0-105333 GCF_050947335.1 Megachile rotundata | reverse complement strand
AAGAATATGAGTTAGATTTATAATAGTGAGTGTAATAAGTATAGTAATTGTCGTTCTCTCGATCATATAAGCATAATATGGCTAATAATATGAGTTAGATTGATAATAATCAGAGTAATGAGTTTAGTAATTGTCGTTCTATCGATCATATAAGCCTAATATGGCTAATAATATGAGTTAGGCTGATAATAATCAGAGTAATGGGTTTAGTAATTGTCGTTCTATCGATCATATTTGCATAATATGGTTAATAATATGAGTTAGATTGATAACAGTGAGTGTAATAAGTATAGTAATTGTCGTTCTGTCGATCATATAAGCATAATATGGCTAATAATATGCGTTAGATTGATAATAATCAGAGTAATGGGTTTAGTAATTGTCGTTCTATCGATCATATAAGCCTAATATGGCTAATAATATGAGTTAGGCTGATAATAATAAGAGTAATAAGTATAGTAATTGTCGTGCTATCGATCATATCTGCATAATATGGTTAATAATATGAGTTAGACTGATAATAGTGAGTGTAATAAGTATAGTAATTGTCGTTCTGTCGACCATATAAGCATAATATGGCTAATAATATGAGTTAGGTTGATAATAATAAGAGTAATAAGTATAGTAATTCTCGTTCTATCGATCATATAAGCATAATATGGCTAATAATATGAGTTAGATTGATAATAATAAGAGTAATAAGTATAGTAATTGTCGTGCTATCGATCATAGCTGAATAATATGGTTAATAACATGAGTTAGATTGATAATAGTGAGTGTAATAAGTATAGTAATTGTCGTTCTCTCGATCATATAAGCATAATATGGCTAATAATATGAGTTAGATTGATAATAATCAGAGTAATGAGTTTAGTAATTGTCGTTCTATCGATCATATAAGCCTAATATGGCTAATAATATGAGTTAGGCTGATAAAAATAAGAGTAATAAGTATAGTAATTGTCGTTCTATCGATCATATTTGCATAATATGGTTAATAATATGAGTTAGATTGATAACAGTGAGTGTAATAAGTATAGTAATTGTCGTTCTGTCGATCATATAAGCATAATATGGCTAATAATATGCGTTAGATTGATAATAATCAGAGTAATGGGTTTAGTAATTGTCGTTCTATCGATCATATAAGCCTAATATGGCTAATAATATGAGTTAGGCTGATAATAATAAGAGTAATAAGTATAGTAATTGTCGTTCTATCGATCATATTTGCATAATATGCTTAATAATATGAGTTAGATTGATAACAGTGAGTGTAATAAGTATTGTAATTGTCGTTCTGTCGATCATATAATCCATAATATGGCTAATAATATGAGTTAGAGTGATAATAATCAGAGTAATGAGTTTAGTAATTGTCGTTCTATCGATCATATAAGCCTAATATGGCTAATAATATGAGTTAGGTTGATAATAATAAGAGTAATAAGTATAGTAATTCTCGTTCTATCGATCATATAAGCCTAATATGGCTAATAATATGAGTTAGGCTGATAATAATAAGAGTAATAAGTATAGTAATTGTCGTTCTATCGATCATATTTGCATAATATGCTTAATAATATGAGTTAGATTGATAACAGTGAGTGTAATAAGTATTGTAATTGTCGTTCTGTCGATCATATAATCCATAATATGGCTAATAATATGAGTTAGAGTGATAATAATCTGAGTAATGAGTTTAGTAATTGTCGTTCTATCGATCATATAAGCCTAATATGGCTAATAATATGAGTTAGGCTGATAATAATAAGAGTAATAAGTATAGTAATTGTCGTGCTATCGATCTTATCTGCATAATATGGTTAATAATATGAGTTAGATTGATAATAATAAGAGTAATAAGTATAGTAAATGTCGTGCTGTCGATCATATCTGCATAACATGGTTAATAATATGAGTTAGATCGATAATAGTAAGAGAAATGAGTATAGTAAATGTCGTGCTATCGATCATATCTGCATAATATGGTTAATAATATGGATTAGATTGATAATAGTGAGTGTAATAAGTATAGTAGTTGTCGTTCTATCGATCATATTAGCATAATATGGTTAATAATATGAGTTAGACTGATAATAATAAGAGTAATGAGTATAGTAATTGTCGTTCTATCGATCATATAAGCATAGTATGGCTAATAATATGAGTTAGGCTGATAATAATAAGAGTAATAAGTATAGTAATTGTCGTGCTATCGATCATAGCTGAATAATATGGTTAATAATATGAGTTAGATTGATAATAGTGAGTGTAATAAGTATAGTAATTGTCGTTCACTCGATCATATAAGCATAATATGGCTAATAATATGAGTTAGATTGATAATAATCAGAGTAATGAGTTTAGTAATTGTCGTTCTATCGATCATATAAGCCTAATATGGCTAATAATATGAGTTAGGCTGATAATAATAAGAGTAATAAGTATAGTAATTGTCGTGCTATCGATCATATCTGCATAATATGGTTAATAATATGAGTTAGACTGGTAATAGTGAGTGTAATAAGTATAGTAATTGTCGTTCTGTCGACCATATAAGCATAATATGGCTAATAATATGAGTTAGGTTGATAATAATAAGAGTAATAAGTATAGTAATTCTCGTTCTATCGATCATATAAGCATAATATGGCTAATAATATGAGTTAGATTGATAATAATAAGAGTAATAAGTATAGTAATTGTCGTGCTATCGATCATAGCTGAATAATATGGTTAATAATATGAGTTAGATTGATAATAGTGAGTGTAATCAGTATAGTAATTGTCGTTCTCTCGATCATATAAGCATAATATGGCTAATAATATGAGTTAGATTGATAATAATCAGAGTAATGAGTTTAGTAATTGTCGTTCTATCGATCATATAAGCCTAATATGGCTAATAATATGAGTTAGGCTGATAATAATAAGAGTAATAAGTATAGTAATTGTCGTTCTATCGATCATATTTGCATAATATGCTTAATAATATGAGTTAGATTGATAACAGTGAGTGTAATAAGTATTGTAATTGTCGTTCTGTCGATCATATAATCCATAATATGGCTAATAATATGAGTTAGAGTGATAATAATCTGAGTAATGGGTTTAGTAATTGTCGTTCTATCGATCATATAAGCCTAATATGGCTAATAATATGAGTTAGGCTGATAATAATAAGAGTAATAAGTATAGTAATTGTCGTGCTATCGATCGTAGCTGCATAATATGGTTAATAATGAGTTAGATTGATAATAGTGGGTGTAATAAGTATAGTAATTGTCGTTCTGTCGATCATATAAGCATAATATGGCTAATAATATGGGTTAGGTTGATAATAATAAGAGTAATAAGTATAGTAATTGTCGTTCTATCGATCATATAAGCATAATATGGCTAATAATATGAGTTAGATTGATAATAATAAGAGTAATAAGTATAGTAATTGTCGTTCTGTCGATCATATAAGCATAATATGGCTAATAATATGAGTTAGATTGATAATAATCAGAGTAATGAGTTTAGTAATTGTCGTTCTATCGATCATATAAGCCTAATATGGCTAATAATATGAGTTGGGCTGATAATAATAAGAGTAATAAGTATAGTAATTGTCGTGCTATCGATCATATCTGCATAATATGGTTAATAATATGAGTTAGACTGATAATAGTAAGTGTAATAAGTATAGTAATTGTTGTTCTGTCGACCATATAAGCATGATATGGCTAATAATATGAGTTAGGTTGATAATAATAAGAGTAATAAGTATAGTAATTGTCGTGCTATCGATCATATCTGCATAATATGGTTAATAATATGAGTTAGACCGATAATAGTAAGTGTAATAAGTATAGTAATTGTCGTTCTGTCGACCATATAAGCATAATATGGCTAATAATATGATTTAGGTTGATAATAATAAGAGTAATAAGTATAGTAATTGTCGTTCTATCGATCATATAAGCATAATATGGCAAATAATATGAGTTAGATTGATAATAATAAGAGTAATGAGTATAGTAATTGTCGTTCTATCGATCATATAAGCATAATATGGCTAATAATATGAGTTAGGCTGATATTAATAAGAGTAATAAGTATAGTAATTGTCCTTCTATCGATCATATTTGCATAATATGGTTAATAATATGGCTTAGATTGATAATAGTGAGTGTAATAAGTATTGTAATTGTCGTTCTGTCGATCATATAATCCATAATATGGCTAATAATATGAGTTAGGCTCATAATAATAAGAGCAATAAGTTTAGTAATTGTCGTTCTATCGATCATATTTGCATAATATGGTTAATAATATGAGCTAGATTGATAACATTGAGTGTAATAAGTATTGTAATTGTCGTTCTGTCGATCATATAAGCATAATATGGCTAATAATATGAGTTAGGCTGATAATAATAAGAGTAATACGTATAGTAATTGTCGTGCTATCGATCATATCTGCATAATATGGTTAATAATATGAGTTAGATTGATAATAATAAGAGTAATAAGTATAGTAATTGTCGTGCTGTCGATCATATCTGCATAACATGGTTAATAATATGAGTTAGATCGATAATAATAAGAGAAATGAGTATAGTAAATGTCGTGCTGTCGATCATATCTGCATAATATGGTTAATAATATGGGTTGGATTGATAATAGTGAGTGTAATAAGTATAGTAGTTGTCGTTCTATCGATCATATTAGCATAATATGGTTAATAATATGAGTTAGATTGATAATAATCAGAGTAATGTGTTTAGTAATTGTCGTTCTATCGATCATATAAGCCTAATATGGCTAATAATATGAGTTAGGCTGATAATAATAAGAGTAATAAGTATAGTAATTGTCGTGCTATCGATCATATCTGCATAATATGGTTAATAATATGAGTTAGACTGATACTAGTAAGTGTAATAAGTATAGTAATTGTCGTTCTGTCGACCATATAAGCATAATATGGCTAATAATATGAGTTAGGTTGATAATAATAAGAGTAATAAGTATAGTAATTGTCGTTCTATCGATCATATTTGCATAATATGGTCAATAATATGAGCTAGATTGATAACAGTGGGTGTAATAAGTATAGTAATTGTCGTTCTATTGATCATATTTGCATAATATGGTTAATAATATGAGTTAGATTGATAACATTGAGTGTAATAAGTATTGTAATTGTCGTTCTGTCGATCATATAAGCATAATATGGCTAATAATATGAGTTAGGCTGATAATAATCAGAGTAATACGTATAGTAATTGTCGTGCTATCGATCATATCTGCATAATATGGTTAATAATATGAGTTAGATTGATAATAATAAGAGTAATAAGTATAGTAAATGTCGTGCTGTCGATCATATCTGCATAACATGGTTAATAATATGAGTTAGATCGATAATAATAAGAGTAATGAGTTTAGTAATTGTCGTTCTATCGATCATATAAGCCTAATATGGCTAATAATATGAGTTAGGCTGATAATAATAAGAGTAATAAGTATAGTAATTGTCGTGCTATCGATCATATCTGCATAATATGGTTAATAATATGAGTTAGACTGATTATAGTAAGTGTAATAAGTATAGTAATTGTCGTTCTGTCGACCATATAAGCATAATATGGCTAATAATATGAGTTAGGTTGATAATAATAAGAGTAATAAGTATAGTAATTGTCGTTCTATCGATCATATAAGCATAATATGGCAAATAATATGAGTGAGATTGATAATAATAAGAGTAATGAGTATAGTAATTGTCGTTCTATCGATCATATAAGCATAATATGGCTAATAATATGAGTTAGGCTGATATTAATAAGAGTAATAAGTATAGTAATTGTCGTTCTATCGATCATAGCTGCATAATATGGTTAATAATATGAGTTAGATTCATAATAATAAGAGTAATAAGTATAGTATTTGTCGTTTTATCGATCATATAAGCATAATATGGCTAATAATATGAGTTAGAGTGATAATAATCTGAGTAATGAGTTTAGTAATTGTCGTTTTTTCGATCATATAAGCCTAATATGGCTAATAATATGAGTTAGGCTGATATTAATAAGAGTAATGAGTATAGTAATTGTCGTTCTATCGATCATATAAGCATAATATGGCTAATAATATGAGTTAGGCTCATAATAATAAGAGCAATAAGTTTAGTAATTTGTCGTTCTATCGATCATATTTGCATAATATGGTTAATAATATGAGCTAGATTGATAACAGTGGGTGTAATAAGTATAGTAATTGTCGTTCTATTGATCATATTTGCATAATATGGTTAATAATATGAGTTAGATTGATAACATTAAGTGTAATAAGTATTGTAATTGTCGTTCTGTCGATCACATAAGCATAATATGGCTAATAATATGAGTTAGGCTGATAATAATAAGAGTAATAAGTATAGTAATTGTCGTGCTATCGATCTTATCTGCATAATATGGTTAATAATATGAGTTAGATTGATAATAATAAGAGTAATAAGTATAGTAAATGTCGTGCTGTCGATCATATCTGCATAACATGGTTAATAATATGAGTTAGATCGATAATAGTAAGAGAAATGAGTATAGTAGATGTCGTGCTATCGATCATATCTGCATAATATGGTTAATAATATGGATTAGATTGATAATAGTGAGTGTAATAAGTATAGTAGTTGTCGTTCTATCGATCATATTAGCATAATATGGTTAATAATATGAGTTAGACTGATAATAATAAGAGTCATGAGTATAGTAATTGTCGTTCTATCGATCATATAAGCATAGTATGGCTAATAATATGAGTTAGATTGATAACAGTGAGTGTAATAAGTATTGTAATTGTCGTTCTGTCGATCATATAATCCATAATATGGCTAATAATATGAGTTAGAGTGATAATAATCTGAGTAATGAGTTTAGTAATTGTCGTTCTATCGATCATATAAGCGTAATATGGCTAATAATATGAGTTAGGCTGATAATAATAAGAGTAATAAGTATAGTAATTGTCGTGCTATCGATCATATCTGCATAATATGGTTAATAATATGAGTTAGACTGATAATAGTGAGTGTAATAAGTATAGTAATTGTCGTTCTGTCGACCATATAAGCATAATATGGCTAATAATATGAGTTAGGTTGATAATAATAAGAGTAATAAGTATAGTAATTCTCGTTCTATCGATCATATAAGCATAATATGGCTAATAATATGAGTTAGATTGATAATAATAAGAGTAATAAGTATAGTAATTGTCGTGCTATCGATCATAGCTGAATAATATGGTTAAGAATATGAGTTAGATTTATAATAGTGAGTGTAATAAGTATAGTAATTGTCGTTCTCTCGATCATATAAGCATAATATGGCTAATAATATGAGTTAGATTGATAATAATCAGAGTAATGAGTTTAGTAATTGTCGTTCTATCGATCATATAAGCCTAATATGGCTAATAATATGAGTTAGGCTGATAATAATAAGAGTAATAAGTATAGTAATTGTCGTTCTATCGATCATATAAGCCTAATATGGCTCATAATATGAGTTAGGCTGATAATAATAAGAGTAATAAGTATAGTAATTGTCGTGCTATCGATCATATCTGCATAATATGGTTAATAATATGAGTTAGACTGATAATAGTGAGTGTAATAAGTATAGTAATTGTCGTTCTGTCGACCATATAAGCATAATATGGCTAATAATATGAGTTAGGTTGATAATAATAAGAGTAATAAGTATAGTAATTCTCGTTCTATCGATCATATAAGCATAATATGGCTAATAATATGAGTTAGATTGATAATAATAAGAGTAATAAGTATAGTAATTGCCGTGCTATCGATCATAGCTGAATAATATGGTTAATAATATGAGTTAGATTGATAATAGTGAGTGTAATAAGTATAGTAATTGTCGTTCTCTCGATCATATAAGCATAATATGGCTAATAATATGAGTTAGATTGATAATAATCAGAGTAATGAGTTTAGTAATTGTCATTCTATCGATCATATAAGCCTAATATGGCTAATAATATGAGTTAGGCTGATAATAATAAGAGTAATAAGTATAGTAATTGTCGTTCTATCGATCATATTTGCATAATATGCTTAATAATATGAGTTAGATTGATAACAGTGAGTGTAATGAGTATTGTAATTGTCGTTCTGTCGATCATATAATCCATAATATGGCTAATAATATGAGTTAGAGTGATAATCTGAGTAATGAGTTTAGTAATTGTCGTTCTATCGATCATATAAGCCTAATATGGCTAATAATATGAGTTAGGCTGATAATAATAAGAGTAATAAGTATAGTAATTGTCGTGCTATCGATCTTATCTGCATAATATGGTTAATAATATGAGTTAGATTGATAATAATAAGAGTAATAAGTATAGTAAATGTCGTGCTGTCGATCATATCTGCATAACATGGTTAATAATATGAGTTAGATCGATAATAGTAAGAGAAATGAGTATAGTAAATGTCGTGCTATCGATCATATCTGCATAATATGGTTAATAATATGGATTAGATTGATAATAGTGAGTGTAATAAGTATAGTAGTTGTCGTTCTATCGATCATATTAGCATAATATGGTTAATAATATGAGTTAGACTGATAATAATAAGAGTAATGAGTATAGTAATTGTCGTTCTATCGATCATATAAGCATAGTATGGCTAATAATATGAGTTAGGCTGATAATAATAAGAGTAATAAGTATAGTAATTGTCGTGCTATCGATCATAGCTGAATAATATGGTTAATAATATGAGTTAGATTGATAATAGTGAGTGTAATAAGTATAGTAATTGTCGTTCTCTCGATCATATAAGCATAATATGGCTAATAATATGAGTTAGATTGATAATAATCAGAGTAATGAGTTTAGTAATTGTCGTTCTATCGATCATATAAGCCTAATATGGCTAATAATATGAGTTAGGCTGATAATAATAAGAGTAATAAGTATAGTAATTGTCGTGCTATCGATCATATCTGCATAATATGGTTAATAGTATGAGTTAGATTGATAATAATAAGAGTAATGAGTATAGCAATTGTCGTTCTATCGATCATATAAGCATAATATGGCTAATAATATGAGTTAGGCTGATAATAATAAGAGTAATAAGTATAGTAATTGTCGTGCTATCGATCATATCTGCATAATATGGTTAATAATATGAGTTAGATTGATAATAGTGAGTGTAATAAGTATAGTAATTGTCGGTCTGTCATCATATAAGCATAATATGGCTAACGATATGAGTTAGGTTGATAATAATAAGAGTAATAGGTATAGTAATTGTCGTTCTATCGATCATATTAGCATATTATGGTTAATAATATGAGTTAGATTGATAATAATAAGAGTAATGAGTATAGTAATTGTCGTTCTATCGATCATCTAAGCATAATATGCCTAATAATATGAGTTAGGCTGATATTAATAAGAGTAATAAGTATAGTAATTGTCGTGCTATCGATCATATCTGCATAATATGGTTAATAATGAGTTAGATTGATAATAGTGAGTGTAATAAGTATAGTAATTGTCGTTCTGTCGATCATATAAACATAATATGGCTAATAATATGAGTTAGGTTGATAATAATAAGAGTAATAAGTATAGTAATTGTCGTTCTGTCGATCATATAAGCATAATATGGCTAATAATATGAGTTAGGTTGATAATAATAAGAGTAATGAGTATAGTAATTGTCGTTCTATCGATCATATAAGCATAATATGGCTAATAATATGAGTTAGTCTGATAATAATAAGAGTAATAAGTATAGTAATTGTCGTGCTATCGATCGTAGCTGCATAATATGGTTAATAATGAGTTAGATTGATAATAGTGAGTGTAATAAGTATAGTAATTGTCGTTCTGTCGATCATATAAGCATAATATGGCTAATAATATGAGTTAGGTTGATAATAATAAGAGTAATAAGTATAGTAATTGTCGTTCTATCGATCATATAAGCATAATATGGCTAATAATATGAGTTAGATTGATAATAATAAGAGTAATAAGTATAGTAATTGTCGTTCTGTCGATCATATAAGCATAATATGGCTAATAATATGAGTTAGATTGATAATAATCAGAGTAATGAGTTTAGTAATTGTCGTTCTATCGATCATATAAGCCTAATATGGCTAATAATATGAGTTAGGCTGATAATAATAAGAGTAATAAGTATAGTAATTGTCGTGCTATCGATCATATCTGCATAATATGGTTAATAATATGAGTTAGACTGATAATAGTAAGTGTAAAAAGTATAGTAATTGTTGTTCTGTCGACCATATAAGCATGATATGGCTAGTAATATGAGTTAGGTTGATAATAATAAGAGTAATAAGTATAGTAATTGTCGTTCTATCGATCATATAAGCATAATATGGCAAATAATATGAGTTAGATTGATAATAATAAGAGTAATGAGTATAGTAATTGTCGTTCTATCGATCATATAAGCATAATATGGCTAATAATATGAGTTAGGCTGATATTAATAAGAGTAATAAGTATAGTAATTGTCGTTCTATCGATCATAGCTGCATAATATGGTTAATAATGAGTTAGATTTATAATAGTGAGTGTAATAAGTATAGTAATTGTCGTTCTGTCGATCATATAAGCATAATATGGCTAATAATATGAGTTAGGTTGATAATAATAAGAGTAATAAGTACAGTAATTGTCGTTCTATCGATCATATTTGCATAATATGGTTAATAATATGAGTTAGATTGCTAACAGTGAGTGTAATAAGTATAGTAATTGTCGTTCTGTCGATCATATAAGCATAATATGGCTAATAATATGAGTTAGGTTGATAATAATAAGAGTAATAAGTATAGTAATTGTCGTGCTATCGATCTTATCTGCATAATATGGTTAATAATATGAGTTAGATTGATAATAATAAGAGTAATAAGTATAGTAAATGTCGTGCTGTCGATCATATCTGCATAACATGGTTAATAATATGAGTTAGATCGATAATAGTAAGAGAAATGAGTATAGTAAATGTCGTGCTATCGATCATATCTGCATAATATGGTTAATAATATGGATTAGATTGATAATAGTGAGTGTAATAAGTATAGTAGTTGTCGTTCTATCGATCATATTAGCATAATATGGTTAATAATATGAGTTAGACTGATAATAATAAGAGTAATGAGTATAGTAATTGTCGTTCTATCGATCATATAAGCATAGTATGGCTAATAATATGAGTTAGATTGATAACAGTGAGTGTAATAAGTATTGTAATTGTCGTTCTGTCGATCATATAATCCATAATATGGCTAATAATATGAGTTAGAGTGATAATAATCTGAGTAATGAGTTTAGTAATTGTCGTTCTATCGATCATATAAGCCTAATATGGCTAATAATATGAGTTAGGCTGATAATAATAAGAGTAATAAGTATAGTAATTGTCGTGCTATCGATCATATCTGCATAATATGGTTAATAATATGAGTTAGACTGATAATAGTGAGTGTAATAAGTATAGTAATTGTCGTTCTGTCGACCATATAAGCATAACATGGCTAATAATATGAGTTAGGTTGATAATAATAAGAGTAATAAGTATAGTAATTCTCGTTCTATCGATCATATAAGCATAATATGGCTAATAATATGAGTTAGATTGATAATAATAAGAGTAATAAGTATAGTAATTGTCGTGCTATCGATCATAGCTGAATAATATGGTTAATAATATGAGTTAGATTGATAATAGTGAGTGTAATAAGTATAGTAATTGTCGTTCTCTCGATCATATAAGCATAATATGGCTAATAATATGAGTTAGATTGATAATAATCAGAGTAATGAGTTTAGTAATTGTCGTTCTATCGATCATATAAGCCTAATATGGCTAATAATATGAGTTAGGCTGATAATAATAAGAGTAATAAGTATAGTAATTGTCGTTCTATCGATCATATTTGCATAATATGGTTAATAATATGAGTTAGATTGATAACAGTGAGTGTAATAAGTATAGTAATTGTCGTTCTGTCGATCATATAAGCATAATATGGCTAATAATATGCGTTAGATTGATAATAATCAGAGTAATGGGTTTAGTAATTGTCGTTCTATCGATCATATAAGCCTAATATGGCTAATAATATGAGTTAGGCTGATAATAATAAGAGTAATAAGTATAGTAATTGTCGTGCTATCGATCATATCTGCATAATATGGTTAATAATATGAGTTAGACTGATAATAGTGAGTGTAATAAGTATAGTAATTGTCGTTCTGTCGACCATATAAGCATAATATGGCTAATAATATGAGTTAGGTTGATAATAATAAGAGTAATAAGTATAGTAATTCTCGTTCTATCGATCATATAAGCATAATATGGCTAATAATATGAGTTAGATTGATAATAATAAGAGTAATAAGTATAGTAATTGTCGTGCTATCGATCATAGCTGAATAATATGGTTAATAATATGAGTTAGATTGATAATAGTGAGTGTAATAAGTATAGTAATTGTCGTTCTCTCGATCATATAAGCATAATATGGCTAATAATATGAGTTAGATTGATAATAATCAGAGTAATGAGTTTAGTAATTGTCGTTCTATCGATCATATAAGCCTAATATGGCTAATAATATGAGTTAGGCTGATAATAATAAGAGTAATAAGTATAGTAATTGTCGTTCTATCGATCATATTTGCATAATATGCTTAATAATATGAGTTAGATTGATAACAGTGAGTGTAATAAGTATTGTAATTGTCGTTCTGTCGATCATATAATCCATAATATGGCTAATAATATGAGTTAGAGTGATAATAATCTGAGTAATGAGTTTAGTAATTGTCGTTCTATCGATCATATAAGCCTAATATGGCTAATAATATGAGTTAGGCTGATAATAATAAGAGTAATAAGTATAGTAATTGTCGTGCTATCGATCTTATCTGCATAATATGGTTAATAATATGAGTTAGATTGATAATAATAAGAGTAATAAGTATAGTAAATGTCGTGCTTTCGATCATATCTGCATAACATGGTTAATAATATGAGTTAGATCGATAATAGTAAGAGAAATGAGTATAGTAAATGTCGTGCTATCGATCATATCTGCATAATATGGTTAATAATATGGATTAGATTGATAATAGTGAGTGTAATAAGTATAGTAGTTGTCGTTCTATCGATCATATTAGCATAATATGGTTAATAATATGAGTTAGACTGATAATAATAAGAGTAATGAGTATAGTAATTGTCGTTCTATCGATCATATAAGCATAGTATGGCTAATAATATGAGTTAGGCTGATAATAATAAGAGTAATAAGTATAGTAATTGTCGTGCTATCGATCAATGCTGAATAATATGGTTAATAATATGAGTTAGATTGATAATAGTGAGTGTAATAAGTATAGTAATTGTCGTTCTCTCGATCATATAAGCATAATATGGCTAATAATATGAGTTAGATTGATAATAATCAGAGTAATGAGTTTAGTAATTGTCGTTCTATCGATCATATAAGCCTAATATGGCTAATAATATGAGTTAGGCTGATAATAATAAGAGTAATAAGTATAGTAATTGTCGTGCTATCGATCATATCTGCATAATATGGTTAATAGTATGAGTTAGATTGATAATAATAAGAGTAATGAGTATAGCAATTGTCGTTCTATCGATCATATAAGCATAATATGGCTAATAATATGAGTTAGATTGATAATAATAAGAGTAATGAGTATAGTAATTGTCGTTCTATCGATCATATAAGCATAATATGGCTAATAATATGAGTTAGGCTGATATTAATAAGAGTAATAAGTATAGTAATTGTCGTTCTATCGATCATAGCTGCATAATATGGTTAATAATGAGTTAGATTTATAATAGTGAGTGTAATAAGTATAGTAATTGTCGTTCTGTCGATCATATAAGCATAATATGGCTAATAATATGAGTTAGATTGATAATAATCAGAGTAATGAGTTTAGTAATTGTCGTTCTATCGATCATATAAGCCTAATATGGCTAATAATATGAGTTAGGCTGATAATAATAAGAGTAATAAGTATAGTAATTGTCGTGCTATCGATCATATCTGCATAATATGGTTAATAATATGAGTTAGACTGATAATAGTAAGTGTAAAAAGTATAGTAATTGTTGTTCTGTCGACCATATAAGCATGATATGGCTAGTAATATGAGTTAGGTTGATAATAATAAGAGTAATAAGTATAGTAATTGTCGTTCTATCGATCATATAAGCATAATATGGCAAATAATATGAGTTAGATTGATAATAATAAGAGTAATGAGTATAGTAATTGTCGTTCTATCGATCATATAAGCATAATATGGCTAATAATATGAGTTAGGCTGATATTAATAAGAGTAATAAGTATAGTAATTGTCGTTCTATCGATCATAGCTGCATAATATGGTTAATAATGAGTTAGATTTATAATAGTGAGTGTAATAAGTATAGTAATTGTCGTTCTGTCGATCATATAAGCATAATATGGCTAATAATATGAGTTAGGTTGATAATAATAAGAGTAATAAGTACAGTAATTGTCGTTCTATCGATCATATTTGCATAATATGGTTAATAATATGAGTTAGATTGCTAACAGTGAGTGTAATAAGTATAGTAATTGTCGTTCTGTCGATCATATAAGCATAATATGGCTAATAATATGAGTTAGGTTGATAATAATAAGAGTAATAAGTATAGTAATTGTCGTGCTATCGATCTTATCTGCATAATATGGTTAATAATATGAGTTAGATTGATAATAATAAGAGTAATAAGTATAGTAAATGTCGTGCTGTCGATCATATCTGCATAACATGGTTAATAATATGAGTTAGATCGATAATAGTAAGAGAAATGAGTATAGTAAATGTCGTGCTATCGATCATATCTGCATAATATGGTTAATAATATGGATTAGATTGATAATAGTGAGTGTAATAAGTATAGTAGTTGTCGTTCTATCGATCATATTAGCATAATATGGTTAATAATATGAGTTAGACTGATAATAATAAGAGTAATGAGTATAGTAATTGTCGTTCTATCGATCATATAAGCATAGTATGGCTAATAATATGAGTTAGATTGATAACAGTGAGTGTAATAAGTATTGTAATTGTCGTTCTGTCGATCATATAATCCATAATATGGCTAATAATATGAGTTAGAGTGATAATAATCTGAGTAATGAGTTTAGTAATTGTCGTTCTATCGATCATATAAGCCTAATATGGCTAATAATATGAGTTAGGCTGATAATAATAAGAGTAATAAGTATAGTAATTGTCGTGCTATCGATCATATCTGCATAATATGGTTAATAATATGAGTTAGACTGATAATAGTGAGTGTAATAAGTATAGTAATTGTCGTTCTGTCGACCATATAAGCATAACATGGCTAATAATATGAGTTAGGTTGATAATAATAAGAGTAATAAGTATAGTAATTCTCGTTCTATCGATCATATAAGCATAATATGGCTAATAATATGAGTTAGATTGATAATAATAAGAGTAATAAGTATAGTAATTGTCGTGCTATCGATCATAGCTGAATAATATGGTTAATAATATGAGTTAGATTGATAATAGTGAGTGTAATAAGTATAGTAATTGTCGTTCTCTCGATCATATAAGCATAATATGGCTAATAATATGAGTTAGATTGATAATAATCAGAGTAATGAGTTTAGTAATTGTCGTTCTATCGATCATATAAGCCTAATATGGCTAATAATATGAGTTAGGCTGATAATAATAAGAGTAATAAGTATAGTAATTGTCGTTCTATCGATCATATTTGCATAATATGGTTAATAATATGAGTTAGATTGATAACAGTGAGTGTAATAAGTATAGTAATTGTCGTTCTGTCGATCATATAAGCATAATATGGCTAATAATATGCGTTAGATTGATAATAATCAGAGTAATGGGTTTAGTAATTGTCGTTCTATCGATCATATAAGCCTAATATGGCTAATAATATGAGTTAGGCTGATAATAATAAGAGTAATAAGTATAGTAATTGTCGTGCTATCGATCATATCTGCATAATATGGTTAATAATATGAGTTAGACTGATAATAGTGAGTGTAATAAGTATAGTAATTGTCGTTCTGTCGACCATATAAGCATAATATGGCTAATAATATGAGTTAGGTTGATAATAATAAGAGTAATAAGTATAGTAATTCTCGTTCTATCGATCATATAAGCATAATATGGCTAATAATATGAGTTAGATTGATAATAATAAGAGTAATAAGTATAGTAATTGTCGTGCTATCGATCATAGCTGAATAATATGGTTAATAATATGAGTTAGATTGATAATAGTGAGTGTAATAAGTATAGTAATTGTCG
Source organism: Megachile rotundata (assembly GCF_050947335.1). Taxonomy (NCBI): domain Eukaryota; kingdom Metazoa; phylum Arthropoda; class Insecta; order Hymenoptera; family Megachilidae; genus Megachile; species Megachile rotundata. The sequence continues at coordinate 88,852 of NW_027473993.1, read as the reverse complement.
TTCTCTCGATCATATAAGCATAATATGGCTAATAATATGAGTTAGATTGATAATAATCAGAGTAATGAGTTTAGTAATTGTCGTTCTATCGATCATATAAGCCTAATATGGCTAATAATATGAGTTAGGCTGATAATAATAAGAGTAATAAGTATAGTAATTGTCGTTCTATCGATCATATTTGCATAATATGCTTAATAATATGAGTTAGATTGATAACAGTGAGTGTAATAAGTATTGTAATTGTCGTTCTGTCGATCATATAATCCATAATATGGCTAATAATATGAGTTAGAGTGATAATAATCTGAGTAATGAGTTTAGTAATTGTCGTTCTATCGATCATATAAGCCTAATATGGCTAATAATATGAGTTAGGCTGATAATAATAAGAGTAATAAGTATAGTAATTGTCGTGCTATCGATCTTATCTGCATAATATGGTTAATAATATGAGTTAGATTGATAATAATAAGAGTAATAAGTATAGTAAATGTCGTGCTTTCGATCATATCTGCATAACATGGTTAATAATATGAGTTAGATCGATAATAGTAAGAGAAATGAGTATAGTAAATGTCGTGCTATCGATCATATCTGCATAATATGGTTAATAATATGGATTAGATTGATAATAGTGAGTGTAATAAGTATAGTAGTTGTCGTTCTATCGATCATATTAGCATAATATGGTTAATAATATGAGTTAGACTGATAATAATAAGAGTAATGAGTATAGTAATTGTCGTTCTATCGATCATATAAGCATAGTATGGCTAATAATATGAGTTAGGCTGATAATAATAAGAGTAATAAGTATAGTAATTGTCGTGCTATCGATCAATGCTGAATAATATGGTTAATAATATGAGTTAGATTGATAATAGTGAGTGTAATAAGTATAGTAATTGTCGTTCTCTCGATCATATAAGCATAATATGGCTAATAATATGAGTTAGATTGATAATAATCAGAGTAATGAGTTTAGTAATTGTCGTTCTATCGATCATATAAGCCTAATATGGCTAATAATATGAGTTAGGCTGATAATAATAAGAGTAATAAGTATAGTAATTGTCGTGCTATCGATCATATCTGCATAATATGGTTAATAGTATGAGTTAGATTGATAATAATAAGAGTAATGAGTATAGCAATTGTCGTTCTATCGATCATATAAGCATAATATGGCTAATAATATGAGTTAGGCTGATAATAATAAGAGTAATAAGTATAGTAATTGTCGTGCTATCGATCATATCTGCATAATATGGTTAATAATATGAGTTAGATTGATAATAGTGAGTGTAATAAGTATAGTAATTGTCGGTCTGTCGATCATATAAGCATAATATGGCTAACGATATGAGTTAGGTTGATAATAATAAGAGTAATAGGTATAGTAATTGTCGTTCTATCGATCATATTAGCATAATATGGTTAATAATATGAGTTAGATTGATAATAATCAGAGTAATGTGTTTAGTAATTGTCGTTCTATCGATCATATAAGCCTAATATGGCTAATAATATGAGTTAGGCTGATAATAATAAGAGTAATAAGTATAGTAATTGTCGTGCTATCGATCATATCTGCATAATATGGTTAATAATATGAGTTAGACTGATACTAGTAAGTGTAATAAGTATAGTAATTGTCGTTCTGTCGACCATATAAGCATAATATGGCTAATAATATGAGTTAGGTTGATAATAATAAGAGTAATAAGTATAGTAATTGTCGTTCTATCGATCATATTTGCATAATATGGTCAATAATATGAGCTAGATTGATAACAGTGGGTGTAATAAGTATAGTAATTGTCGTTCTATTGATCATATTTGCATAATATGGTTAATAATATGAGTTAGATTGATAACATTGAGTGTAATAAGTATTGTAATTGTCGTTCTGTCGATCATATAAGCATAATATGGCTAATAATATGAGTTAGGCTGATAATAATCAGAGTAATACGTATAGTAATTGTCGTGCTATCGATCATATCTGCATAATATGGTTAATAATATGAGTTAGATTGATAATAATAAGAGTAATAAGTATAGTAAATGTCGTGCTGTCGATCATATCTGCATAACATGGTTAATAATATGAGTTAGATCGATAATAATAAGAGTAATGAGTTTAGTAATTGTCGTTCTATCGATCATATAAGCCTAATATGGCTAATAATATGAGTTAGGCTGATAATAATAAGAGTAATAAGTATAGTAATTGTCGTGCTATCGATCATATCTGCATAATATGGTTAATAATATGAGTTAGACTGATTATAGTAAGTGTAATAAGTATAGTAATTGTCGTTCTGTCGACCATATAAGCATAATATGGCTAATAATATGAGTTAGGTTGATAATAATAAGAGTAATAAGTATAGTAATTGTCGTTCTATCGATCATATAAGCATAATATGGCAAATAATATGAGTGAGATTGATAATAATAAGAGTAATGAGTATAGTAATTGTCGTTCTATCGATCATATAAGCATAATATGGCTAATAATATGAGTTAGGCTGATATTAATAAGAGTAATAAGTATAGTAATTGTCGTTCTATCGATCATAGCTGCATAATATGGTTAATAATATGAGTTAGATTCATAATAATAAGAGTAATAAGTATAGTATTTGTCGTTTTATCGATCATATAAGCATAATATGGCTAATAATATGAGTTAGAGTGATAATAATCTGAGTAATGAGTTTAGTAATTGTCGTTTTTTCGATCATATAAGCCTAATATGGCTAATAATATGAGTTAGGCTGATATTAATAAGAGTAATGAGTATAGTAATTGTCGTTCTATCGATCATATAAGCATAATATGGCTAATAATATGAGTTAGGCTCATAATAATAAGAGCAATAAGTTTAGTAATTTGTCGTTCTATCGATCATATTTGCATAATATGGTTAATAATATGAGCTAGATTGATAACAGTGGGTGTAATAAGTATAGTAATTGTCGTTCTATTGATCATATTTGCATAATATGGTTAATAATATGAGTTAGATTGATAACATTAAGTGTAATAAGTATTGTAATTGTCGTTCTGTCGATCACATAAGCATAATATGGCTAATAATATGAGTTAGGCTGATAATAATAAGAGTAATAAGTATAGTAATTGTCGTGCTATCGATCTTATCTGCATAATATGGTTAATAATATGAGTTAGATTGATAATAATAAGAGTAATAAGTATAGTAAATGTCGTGCTGTCGATCATATCTGCATAACATGGTTAATAATATGAGTTAGATCGATAATAGTAAGAGAAATGAGTATAGTAGATGTCGTGCTATCGATCATATCTGCATAATATGGTTAATAATATGGATTAGATTGATAATAGTGAGTGTAATAAGTATAGTAGTTGTCGTTCTATCGATCATATTAGCATAATATGGTTAATAATATGAGTTAGACTGATAATAATAAGAGTCATGAGTATAGTAATTGTCGTTCTATCGATCATATAAGCATAGTATGGCTAATAATATGAGTTAGATTGATAACAGTGAGTGTAATAAGTATTGTAATTGTCGTTCTGTCGATCATATAATCCATAATATGGCTAATAATATGAGTTAGAGTGATAATAATCTGAGTAATGAGTTTAGTAATTGTCGTTCTATCGATCATATAAGCGTAATATGGCTAATAATATGAGTTAGGCTGATAATAATAAGAGTAATAAGTATAGTAATTGTCGTGCTATCGATCATATCTGCATAATATGGTTAATAATATGAGTTAGACTGATAATAGTGAGTGTAATAAGTATAGTAATTGTCGTTCTGTCGACCATATAAGCATAATATGGCTAATAATATGAGTTAGGTTGATAATAATAAGAGTAATAAGTATAGTAATTCTCGTTCTATCGATCATATAAGCATAATATGGCTAATAATATGAGTTAGATTGATAATAATAAGAGTAATAAGTATAGTAATTGTCGTGCTATCGATCATAGCTGAATAATATGGTTAAGAATATGAGTTAGATTTATAATAGTGAGTGTAATAAGTATAGTAATTGTCGTTCTCTCGATCATATAAGCATAATATGGCTAATAATATGAGTTAGATTGATAATAATCAGAGTAATGAGTTTAGTAATTGTCGTTCTATCGATCATATAAGCCTAATATGGCTAATAATATGAGTTAGGCTGATAATAATAAGAGTAATAAGTATAGTAATTGTCGTTCTATCGATCATATAAGCCTAATATGGCTCATAATATGAGTTAGGCTGATAATAATAAGAGTAATAAGTATAGTAATTGTCGTGCTATCGATCATATCTGCATAATATGGTTAATAATATGAGTTAGACTGATAATAGTGAGTGTAATAAGTATAGTAATTGTCGTTCTGTCGACCATATAAGCATAATATGGCTAATAATATGAGTTAGGTTGATAATAATAAGAGTAATAAGTATAGTAATTCTCGTTCTATCGATCATATAAGCATAATATGGCTAATAATATGAGTTAGATTGATAATAATAAGAGTAATAAGTATAGTAATTGCCGTGCTATCGATCATAGCTGAATAATATGGTTAATAATATGAGTTAGATTGATAATAGTGAGTGTAATAAGTATAGTAATTGTCGTTCTCTCGATCATATAAGCATAATATGGCTAATAATATGAGTTAGATTGATAATAATCAGAGTAATGAGTTTAGTAATTGTCATTCTATCGATCATATAAGCCTAATATGGCTAATAATATGAGTTAGGCTGATAATAATAAGAGTAATAAGTATAGTAATTGTCGTTCTATCGATCATATTTGCATAATATGCTTAATAATATGAGTTAGATTGATAACAGTGAGTGTAATGAGTATTGTAATTGTCGTTCTGTCGATCATATAATCCATAATATGGCTAATAATATGAGTTAGAGTGATAATCTGAGTAATGAGTTTAGTAATTGTCGTTCTATCGATCATATAAGCCTAATATGGCTAACAATATGAGTTAGGCTGATAATAATAAGAGTAATAAGTATAGTAATTGTCGTGCTATCGATCTTATCTGCATAATATGGTTAATAATATGAGTTAGATTGATAATAATAAGAGTAATAAGTATAGTAAATGTCGTGCTGTCGATCATATCTGCATAACATGGTTAATAATATGAGTTAGATCGATAATAGTAAGAGAAATGAGTATAGTAAATGTCGTGCTATCGATCATATCTGCATAATATGGTTAATAATATGGATTAGATTGATAATAGTGAGTGTAATAAGTATAGTAGTTGTCGTTCTATCGATCATATTAGCATAATATGGTTAATAATATGAGTTAGACTGATAATAATAAGAGTAATGAGTATAGTAATTGTCGTTCTATCGATCATATAAGCATAGTATGGCTAATAATATGAGTTAGGCTGATAATAATAAGAGTAATAAGTATAGTAATTGTCGTGCTATCGATCATAGCTGAATAATATGGTTAATAATATGAGTTAGATTGATAATAGTGAGTGTAATAAGTATAGTAATTGTCGTTCTCTCGATCATATAAGCATAATATGGCTAATAATATGAGTTAGATTGATAATAATCAGAGTAATGAGTTTAGTAATTGTCGTTCTATCGATCATATAAGCCTAATATGGCTAATAATATGAGTTAGGCTGATAATAATAAGAGTAATAAGTATAGTAATTGTCGTGCTATCGATCATATCTGCATAATATGGTTAATAGTATGAGTTAGATTGATAATAATAAGAGTAATGAGTATAGCAATTGTCGTTCTATCGATCATATAAGCATAATATGGCTAATAATATGAGTTAGGCTGATAATAATAAGAGTAATAAGTATAGTAATTGTCGTGCTATCGATCATATCTGCATAATATGGTTAATAATGAGTTAGATTGATAATAATAAGAGTAATGAGTATAGTAATTGTCGTTCTATCGATCATCTAAGCATAATATGCCTAATAATATGAGTTAGGCTGATATTAATAAGAGTAATAAGTATAGTAATTGTCGTGCTATCGATCATATCTGCATAATATGGTTAATAATGAGTTAGATTGATAATAGTGAGTGTAATAAGTATAGTAATTGTCGTTCTGTCGATCATATAAACATAATATGGCTAATAATATGAGTTAGGTTGATAATAATAAGAGTAATAAGTATAGTAATTGTCGTTCTGTCGATCATATAAGCATAATATGGCTAATAATATGAGTTAGGTTGATAATAATAAGAGTAATGAGTATAGTAATTGTCGTTCTATCGATCATATAAGCATAATATGGCTAATAATATGAGTTAGTCTGATAATAATAAGAGTAATAAGTATAGTAATTGTCGTGCTATCGATCGTAGCTGCATAATATGGTTAATAATGAGTTAGATTGATAATAGTGAGTGTAATAAGTATAGTAATTGTCGTTCTGTCGATCATATAAGCATAATATGGCTAATAATATGAGTTAGGTTGATAATAATAAGAGTAATAAGTATAGTAATTGTCGTTCTATCGATCATATAAGCATAATATGGCTAATAATATGAGTTAGATTGATAATAATAAGAGTAATAAGTATAGTAATTGTCGTTCTGTCGATCATATAAGCATAATATGGCTAATAATATGAGTTAGATTGATAATAATCAGAGTAATGAGTTTAGTAATTGTCGTTCTATCGATCATATAAGCCTAATATGGCTAATAATATGAGTTAGGCTGATAATAATAAGAGTAATAAGTATAGTAATTGTCGTGCTATCGATCATATCTGCATAATATGGTTAATAATATGAGTTAGACTGATAATAGTAAGTGTAAAAAGTATAGTAATTGTTGTTCTGTCGACCATATAAGCATGATATGGCTAGTAATATGAGTTAGGTTGATAATAATAAGAGTAATAAGTATAGTAATTGTCGTTCTATCGATCATATAAGCATAATATGGCAAATAATATGAGTTAGATTGATAATAATAAGAGTAATGAGTATAGTAATTGTCGTTCTATCGATCATATAAGCATAATATGGCTAATAATATGAGTTAGGCTGATATTAATAAGAGTAATAAGTATAGTAATTGTCGTTCTATCGATCATAGCTGCATAATATGGTTAATAATGAGTTAGATTTATAATAGTGAGTGTAATAAGTATAGTAATTGTCGTTCTGTCGATCATATAAGCATAATATGGCTAATAATATGAGTTAGGTTGATAATAATAAGAGTAATAAGTACAGTAATTGTCGTTCTATCGATCATATTTGCATAATATGGTTAATAATATGAGTTAGATTGCTAACAGTGAGTGTAATAAGTATAGTAATTGTCGTTCTGTCGATCATATAAGCATAATATGGCTAATAATATGAGTTAGGTTGATAATAATAAGAGTAATAAGTATAGTAATTGTCGTGCTATCGATCTTATCTGCATAATATGGTTAATAATATGAGTTAGACTGATAATAGTGAGTGTAATAAGTATAGTAATTGTCGTTCTGTCGACCATATAAGCATAACATGGCTAATAATATGAGTTAGGTTGATAATAATAAGAGTAATAAGTATAGTAATTCTCGTTCTATCGATCATATAAGCATAATATGGCTAATAATATGAGTTAGATTGATAATAATAAGAGTAATAAGTATAGTAATTGTCGTGCTATCGATCATAGCTGAATAATATGGTTAATAATATGAGTTAGATTGATAATAGTGAGTGTAATAAGTATAGTAATTGTCGTTCTCTCGATCATATAAGCATAATATGGCTAATAATATGAGTTAGATTGATAATAATCAGAGTAATGAGTTTAGTAATTGTCGTTCTATCGATCATATAAGCCTAATATGGCTAATAATATGAGTTAGGCTGATAATAATAAGAGTAATAAGTATAGTAATTGTCGTTCTATCGATCATATTTGCATAATATGGTTAATAATATGAGTTAGATTGATAACAGTGAGTGTAATAAGTATAGTAATTGTCGTTCTGTCGATCATATAAGCATAATATGGCTAATAATATGCGTTAGATTGATAATAATCAGAGTAATGGGTTTAGTAATTGTCGTTCTATCGATCATATAAGCCTAATATGGCTAATAATATGAGTTAGGCTGATAATAATAAGAGTAATAAGTATAGTAATTGTCGTGCTATCGATCATATCTGCATAATATGGTTAATAATATGAGTTAGACTGATAATAGTGAGTGTAATAAGTATAGTAATTGTCGTTCTGTCGACCATATAAGCATAATATGGCTAATAATATGAGTTAGGTTGATAATAATAAGAGTAATAAGTATAGTAATTCTCGTTCTATCGATCATATAAGCATAATATGGCTAATAATATGAGTTAGATTGATAATAATAAGAGTAATAAGTATAGTAATTGTCGTGCTATCGATCATAGCTGAATAATATGGTTAATAATATGAGTTAGATTGATAATAGTGAGTGTAATAAGTATAGTAATTGTCGTTCTCTCGATCATATAAGCATAATATGGCTAATAATATGAGTTAGATTGATAATAATCAGAGTAATGAGTTTAGTAATTGTCGTTCTATCGATCATATAAGCCTAATATGGCTAATAATATGAGTTAGGCTGATAATAATAAGAGTAATAAGTATAGTAATTGTCGTTCTATCGATCATATTTGCATAATATGCTTAATAATATGAGTTAGATTGATAACAGTGAGTGTAATAAGTATTGTAATTGTCGTTCTGTCGATCATATAATCCATAATATGGCTAATAATATGAGTTAGAGTGATAATAATCTGAGTAATGAGTTTAGTAATTGTCGTTCTATCGATCATATAAGCCTAATATGGCTAATAATATGAGTTAGGCTGATAATAATAAGAGTAATAAGTATAGTAATTGTCGTGCTATCGATCTTATCTGCATAATATGGTTAATAATATGAGTTAGATTGATAATAATAAGAGTAATAAGTATAGTAAATGTCGTGCTTTCGATCATATCTGCATAACATGGTTAATAATATGAGTTAGATCGATAATAGTAAGAGAAATGAGTATAGTAAATGTCGTGCTATCGATCATATCTGCATAATATGGTTAATAATATGGATTAGATTGATAATAGTGAGTGTAATAAGTATAGTAGTTGTCGTTCTATCGATCATATTAGCATAATATGGTTAATAATATGAGTTAGACTGATAATAATAAGAGTAATGAGTATAGTAATTGTCGTTCTATCGATCATATAAGCATAGTATGGCTAATAATATGAGTTAGGCTGATAATAATAAGAGTAATAAGTATAGTAATTGTCGTGCTATCGATCAATGCTGAATAATATGGTTAATAATATGAGTTAGATTGATAATAGTGAGTGTAATAAGTATAGTAATTGTCGTTCTCTCGATCATATAAGCATAATATGGCTAATAATATGAGTTAGATTGATAATAATCAGAGTAATGAGTTTAGTAATTGTCGTTCTATCGATCATATAAGCCTAATATGGCTAATAATATGAGTTAGGCTGATAATAATAAGAGTAATAAGTATAGTAATTGTCGTGCTATCGATCATATCTGCATAATATGGTTAATAGTATGAGTTAGATTGATAATAATAAGAGTAATGAGTATAGCAATTGTCGTTCTATCGATCATATAAGCATAATATGGCTAATAATATGAGTTAGGCTGATAATAATAAGAGTAATAAGTATAGTAATTGTCGTGCTATCGATCATATCTGCATAATATGGTTAATAATATGAGTTAGATTGATAATAGTGAGTGTAATAAGTATAGTAATTGTCGGTCTGTCGATCATATAAGCATAATATGGCTAACGATATGAGTTAGGTTGATAATAATAAGAGTAATAGGTATAGTAATTGTCGTTCTATCGATCATATTAGCATATTATGGTTAATAATATGAGTTAGATTGATAATAATAAGAGTAATGAGTATAGTAATTGTCGTTCTATCGATCATATAAGCATAATATGCCTAATAATATGAGTTAGGCTGATATTAATAAGAGTAATAAGTATAGTAATTGTCGTGCTATCGATCATATCTGCATAATATGGTTAATAATGAGTTAGATTGATAATAGTGAGTGTAATAAGTATAGTAATTGTCGTTCTGTCGATCATATAAACATAATATGGCTAATAATATGAGTTAGGTTGATAATAATAAGAGTAATAAGTATAGTAATTGTCGTTTTATCGATCATATAAGCATAATATGGCTAATAATATGAGTTAGGTTGATAATAATAAGAGTAATGAGTATAGTAATTGTCGTTCTATCGATCATATAAGCATAATATGGCTAATAATATGAGTTAGGCTGATAATAATAAGAGTAATAAGTATAGTAATTGTCGTGCTATCGATCGTAGCTGCATAATATGGTTAATAATGAGTTAGATTGATAATAGTGAGTGTAATAAGTATAGTAATTGTCGTTCTGTCGATCATATAAGCATAATATGGCTAATAATATGAGTTAGGTTGATAATAATAAGAGTAATAAGTATAGTAATTGTCGTTCTATCGATCATATAAGCATAATATGGCTAATAATATGAGTTAGATTGCTAACAGTGAGTGTAATAAGTATAGTAATTGTCGTTCTGTCGATCATATAAGCATAATATGGCTAATAATATGTGTTAGATTGCTAATAATCAGAGTAATGAGTTTAGTAATTGTCGTTCTATCGATCATATAAGCCTAATATGGCTAATAATATGAGTTAGGCTGATAATAATAAGAGTAATAAGTATAGTAATTGTCGTGCTATCGATCATATCTGCATAATATGGTTAATAATATGAGTTAGACTGATAATAGTAAGTGTAATAAGTATAGTAATTGTCGTTCTGTCGACCATATAAGCATAATATGGCTAATAATATGATTTAGGTTGATAATAATAAGAGTAATAAGTATAGTAATTGTCGTTCTATCGATCATATAAGCATAATATGGCAAATAATATGAGTTAGATTGATAATAATAAGAGTAATGAGTATAGTAATTGTCGTTCTATCGATCATATAAGCATAATATGGCTAATAATATGAGTTAGGCTGATATTAATAAGAGTAATAAGTATAGTAATTGTCGTTCTATCGATCATATTTGCATAATATGGTTAATAATATGAGTTAGATTGATAACAGTGAGTGTAATAGGTATAGTAATTGTCGTTCTATCGATCATATAAGCATAATATGGCTAATAATATGAGTTAGGCTGATAATAATAAGAGCAATATGTAAAGTAATTGTCGTTCTATCGATCATATTTGCATAATATGGTTAATAATATGGGTTAGATTGATAATAGTGAGTGTAATAAGTATTGTAATTGTCGTTCTGTCGATCATATAATCCATAATATGGCTAATAATATGAGTTAGGCTCATAATAATAAGAGCAATAAGTTTAGTAATTGTCGTTCTATCGATCATATTTGCATAATATGGTTAATAATATGAGCTAGATTGATAACATTGAGTGTAATAAGTATTGTAATTGTCGTTCTGTCGATCATATAAGCATAATATGGCTAATAATATGAGTTAGGCTGATAATAATAAGAGTAATACGTATAGTAATTGTCGCGCTATCGATCATATCTGCATAATATGGTTAATAATATGAGTTAGATTGATAATAATAAGAGTAATAAGTATAGTAAATGTCGTGCTGTCGATCATATCTGCATAACATGGTTAATAATATGAGTTAGATCGATAATAATAAGAGAAATGAGTATAGTAAATGTCGTGCTATCGATCATATTTGCATAATATGGTTAATAATATGAGCTAGATTGATAACAGTGGGTGTAATAAGTATAGTAATTGTCGTGCTATCGATCATATCTGCATAATATGGTTAATAATGAGTTAGATTGATAATAGTGAGTGTAATAAGTATAGTAATTGTCGTTCTGTCGATCATATAAACATAATATGGCTAATAATATGAGTTAGGTTGATAATAATAAGAGTAATAAGTATAGTAATTGTCGTTCTATCGATCATATAAGCATAATATGGCTAATAATATGAGTTAGGTTGATAATAATAAGAGTAATGAGTATAGTAATTGTCGTTCTATCGATCATATAAGCATAATATGGCTAATAATATGAGTTAGGCTGATAATAATAAGAGTAATAAGTATAGTAATTGTCGTGCTATCGATCGTAGCTGCATAATATGGTTAATAATGAGTTAGATTGATAATAGTGAGTGTAATAAGTATAGTAATTGTCGTTCTGTCGATCATATAAGCATAATATGGCTAATAATATGAGTTAGGTTGATAATAATAAGAGTAATAAGTATAGTAATTGTCGTTCTATCGATCATATAAGCATAATATGGCTAATAATATGAGTTAGATTGCTAACAGTGAGTGTAATAAGTATAGTAATTGTCGTTCTGTCGATCATATAAGCATAATATGGCTAATAATATGTGTTAGATTGCTAATAATCAGAGTAATGAGTTTAGTAATTGTCGTTCTATCGATCATATAAGCCTAATATGGCTAATAATATGAGTTAGGCTGATAATAATAAGAGTAATAAGTATAGTAATTGTCGTGCTATCGATCATATCTGCATAATATGGTTAATAATATGAGTTAGACTGATAATAGTAAGTGTAATAAGTATAGTAATTGTCGTTCTGTCGACCATATAAGCATAATATGGCTAATAATATGATTTAGGTTGATAATAATAAGAGTAATAAGTATAGTAATTGTCGTTCTATCGATCATATAAGCATAATATGGCAAATAATATGAGTTAGATTGATAATAATAAGAGTAATGAGTATAGTAATTGTCGTTCTATCGATCATATAAGCATAATATGGCTAATAATATGAGTTAGGCTGATATTAATAAGAGTAATAAGTATAGTAATTGTCGTTCTATCGATCATATTTGCATAATATGGTTAATAATATGAGTTAGATTGATAACAGTGAGTGTAATAGGTATAGTAATTGTCGTTCTATCGATCATATAAGCATAATATGGCTAATAATATGAGTTAGGCTGATAATAATAAGAGCAATATGTAAAGTAATTGTCGTTCTATCGATCATATTTGCATAATATGGTTAATAATATGGGTTAGATTGATAATAGTGAGTGTAATAAGTATTGTAATTGTCGTTCTGTCGATCATATAATCCATAATATGGCTAATAATATGAGTTAGGCTCATAATAATAAGAGCAATAAGTTTAGTAATTGTCGTTCTATCGATCATATTTGCATAATATGGTTAATAATATGAGCTAGATTGATAACATTGAGTGTAATAAGTATTGTAATTGTCGTTCTGTCGATCATATAAGCATAATATGGCTAATAATATGAGTTAGGCTGATAATAATAAGAGTAATACGTATAGTAATTGTCGTTCTATCGATCATATAAGCATAATATGGCAAATAATATGAGTTAGATTGATAATAATAAGAGTAATGAGTATAGTAATTGTCGTTCTATCGATCATATAAGCATAATATGGCTAATAATATGAGTTAGGCTGATATTAATAAGAGTAATAAGTATAGTAATTGTCGTTCTATCGATCATATTTGCATAATATGGTTAATAATATGAGCTAGATTGATAACATTGAGTGTAATAAGTATTGTAATTGTCGTTCTGTCGATCATATAAGCATAATATGGCTAATAATATGAGTTAGGCTGATAATAATAAGAGTAATACGTATAGTAATTGTCGCGCTATCGATCATATCTGCATAATATGGTTAATAATATGAGTTAGATTGATAATAATAAGAGTAATAAGTATAGTAAATGTCGTGCTGTCGATCATATCTGCATAACATGGTTAATAATATGAGTTAGATCGATAATAATAAGAGAAATGAGTATAGTAAATGTCGTGCTATCGATCATATTTGCATAATATGGTTAATAATATGAGCTAGATTGATAACAGTGGGTGTAATAAGTATAGTAATTGTCGTTCTATTGATCATATTTGCATAATATGGTTAATAATATGAGTTAGATTGATAACATTGAGTGTAATAAGTATTGTAATTGTCGTTCTGTCGATCATATAAGCATAATATAGCTAATAATATGAGTTAGGCTGATAATAATAAGAGAAATGAGTATAGTAAATGTCGTGCTGTCGATCATATCTGCATAACATGGTTAATAATATGAGTTAGATCGATAATAATAAGAGAAATGAGTATAGTAAATGTCGTGCTATCGATCATATTTGCATAATATGGTTAATAATATGGGTTGGATTGATAATAGTGAGTGTAATAAGTATAGTAGTTGTCGTTCTATCGATCATATTAGCATAATATGGTTAATAATATGAGTTAGATTGATAACAGTGAGTGTAATAAGTATTGTAATTGTCGTTCTGTCGATCATATAATCCATAATATGGCTAATAATATGAGTTAGAGTGATAATAATCTGAGTAATGAGTTTAGTAATTGTCGTTCTATCGATCATATAAGCCTAATATGGCTAATAATATGAGTTAGGCTGATAATAATAAGAGTAATAAGTATAGTAATTGTCGTGCTATCGATCTTATCTGCATAATATGGTTAATAATATGAGTTAGATTGATAATAATAAGAGTAATAAGTATAGTAAATGTCGTTCTATCGATCATATAAGCATAATATGGCAAATAATATGAGTTAGATTGATAATAATAAGAGTAATGAGTATAGTAATTGTCGTTCTATCGATCATATAAGCATAATATGGCTAATAATATGAGTTAGGCTGATATTAATAAGAGTAATAAGTATAGTAATTGTCGTTCTATCGATCATAGCTGCATAATATGGTTAATAATGAGTTAGATTTATAATATTGAGTGTAATAAGTATAGTAATTGTCGTTCTGTCGATCATATAAGCATAATATGGCTAATAATATGAGTTAGAGTGATAATAATCTGAGTAATGAGTTTAGTAATTGTCGTTCTATCGATCATATAAGCCTAATATGGCTAATAATATGAGTTAGGCTGATATTAATAAGAGTAATGAGTATAGTAATTGTCGTTCTATCGATCATATAAGCATAATATGGCTAATAATATGAGTTAGGCTCATAATAATAAGAGCAATAAGTTTAGTAATTTGTCGTTCTATCGATCATATTTGCATAATATGGTTAATAATATGAGCTAGATTGATAACAGTGGGTGTAATAAGTATAGTAATTGTCGTTCTATTGATCATATTTGCATAATATGGTTAATAATATGAGTTAGATTGATAACATTAAGTGTAATAAGTATTGTAATTGTCGTTCTGTCGATCATATAAGCATAATATGGCTAATAATATGAGTTAGGCTGATAATAATAAGAGTAATAAGTATAGTAATTGTCGTGCTATCGATCATATCTGCATAATATGGTTAATAATATGAGTTAGATTGATAATAATAAGAGTAATAAGTATAGTAAATGTCGTGCTTTCGATCATATCTGCATAACATGGTTAATAATATGAGTTAGATCGATAATAGTAAGAGAAATGAGTATAGTAAATGTCGTGCTATCGATCATATCTGCATAATATGGTTAATAATATGGATTAGATTGATAATAGTGAGTGTAATAAGTATAGTAGTTGTCGTTCTATCGATCATATTAGCATAATATGGTTAATAATATGAGTTAGACTGATAATAATAAGAGTAATGAGTATAGTAATTGTCGTTCTATCGATCATATAAGCATAGTATGGCTAATAATATGAGTTAGGCTGATAATAATAAGAGTAATAAGTATAGTAATTGTCGTGCTATCGATCAATGCTGAATAATATGGTTAATAATATGAGTTAGATTGATAATAGTGAGTGTAATAAGTATAGTAATTGTCGTTCTCTCGATCATATAAGCATAATATGGCTAATAATATGAGTTAGATTGATAATAATCAGAGTAATGAGTTTAGTAATTGTCGTTCTATCGATCATATAAGCCTAATATGGCTAATAATATGAGTTAGGCTGATAATAATAAGAGTAATAAGTATAGTAATTGTCGTGCTATCGATCATATCTGCATAATATGGTTAATAGTATGAGTTAGATTGATAATAATAAGAGTAATGAGTATAGCAATTGTCGTTCTATCGATCATATAAGCATAATATGGCTAATAATATGAGTTAGGCTGATAATAATAAGAGTAATAAGTATAGTAATTGTCGTGCTATCGATCATATCTGCATAATATGGTTAATAATATGAGTTAGATTGATAATAGTGAGTGTAATAAGTATAGTAATTGTCGGTCTGTCGATCATATAAGCATAATATGGCTAACGATATGAGTTAGGTTGATAATAATAAGAGTAATAGGTATAGTAATTGTCGTTCTATCGATCATATTAGCATATTATGGTTAATAATATGAGTTAGATTGATAATAATAAGAGTAATGAGTATAGTAATTGTCGTTCTATCGATCATATAAGCATAATATGCCTAATAATATGAGTTAGGCTGATATTAATAAGAGTAATAAGTATAGTAATTGTCGTGCTATCGATCATATCTGCATAATATGGTTAATAATGAGTTAGATTGATAATAGTGAGTGTAATAAGTATAGTAATTGTCGTTCTGTCGATCATATAAACATAATATGGCTAATAATATGAGTTAGGTTGATAATAATAAGAGTAATAAGTATAGTAATTGTCGTTCTATCGATCATATAAGCATAATATGGCTAATAATATGAGTTAGGTTGATAATAATAAGAGTAATGAGTATAGTAATTGTCGTTCTATCGATCATATAAGCATAATATGGCTAATAATATGAGTTAGGCTGATAATAATAAGAGTAATAAGTATAGTAATTGTCGTGCTATCGATCGTAGCTGCATAATATGGTTAATAATGAGTTAGATTGATAATAGTGAGTGTAATAAGTATAGTAATTGTCGTTCTGTCGATCATATAAGCATAATATGGCTAATAGTATGAGTTAGGTTGATAATAATAAGAGTAATAAGTATAGTAATTGTCGTTCTATCGATCATATAATCATAATATGGCTAATAATATGAGTTAGATTGCTAACAGTGAGTGTAATAAGTATAGTAATTGTCGTTCTGTCGATCATATAAGCATAATATGGCTAATAATATGTGTTAGATTGCTAATAATCAGAGTAATGAGTTTAGTAATTGTCGTTCTATCGATCATATAAGCCTAATATGGCTAATAATATGAGTTAGGCTGATAATAATAAGAGTAATAAGTATAGTAATTGTCGTGCTATCGATCATATCTGCATAATATGGTTAATAATATGAGTTAGACTGATAATAGTAAGTGTAATAAGTATAGTAATTGTCGTTCTGTCGACCATATAAGCATAATATGGCTAATAATATGATTTAGGTTGATAATAATAAGAGTAATAAGTATAGTAATTGTCGTTCTATCGATCATATAAGCATAATATGGCAAATAATATGAGTTAGATTGATAATAATAAGAGTAATGAGTATAGTAATTGTCGTTCTATCGATCATATAAGCATAATATGGCTAATAATATGAGTTAGGCTGATATTAATAAGAGTAATAAGTATAGTAATTGTCGTTCTATCGATCATATTTGCATAATATGGTTAATAATATGAGTTAGATTGATAACAGTGAGTGTAATAGGTATAGTAATTGTCGTTCTATCGATCATATAAGCATAATATGGCTAATAATATGAGTTAGGCTGATAATAATAAGAGCAATATGTAAAGTAATTGTCGTTCTATCGATCATATTTGCATAATATGGTTAATAATATGGGTTAGATTGATAATAGTGAGTGTAATAAGTATTGTAATTGTCGTTCTGTCGATCATGTAATCCATAATATGGCTAATAATATGAGTTAGGCTCATAATAATAAGAGCAATAAGTTTAGTAATTGTCGTTCTATCGATCATATTTGCATAATATGGTTAATAATATGAGCTAGATTGATAACATTGAGTGTAATAAGTATTGTAATTGTCGTTCTGTCGATCATATAAGCATAATATGGCTAATAATATGAGTTAGGCTGATAATAATAAGAGTAATACGTATAGTAATTGTCGCGCTATCGATCATATCTGCATAATATGGTTAATAATATGAGTTAGATTGATAATAATAAGAGTAATAAGTATAGTAAATGTCGTGCTGTCGATCATATCTGCATAACATGGTTAATAATATGAGTTAGATCGATAATAATAAGAGAAATGAGTATAGTAAATGTCGTGCTATCGATCATATTTGCATAATATGGTTAATAATATGAGCTAGATTGATAACAGTGGGTGTAATAAGTATAGTAATTGTCGTGCTATCGATCATATCTGCATAATATGGTTAATAATGAGTTAGATTGATAATAGTGAGTGTAATAAGTATAGTAATTGTCGTTCTGTCGATCATATAAACATAATATGGCTAATAATATGAGTTAGGTTGATAATAATAAGAGTAATAAGTATAGTAATTGTCGTTCTATCGATCATATAAGCATAATATGGCTAATAATATGAGTTAGGTTGATAATAATAAGAGTAATCAGTATAGTAATTGTCGTTCTATCGATCATATAAGCATAATATGGCTAATAATATGAGTTAGGCTGATAATAATAAGAGTAATAAGTATAGTAATTGTCGTGCTATCGATCGTAGCTGCATAATATGGTTAATAATGAGTTAGATTGATAATAGTGAGTGTAATAAGTATAGTAATTGTCGTTCTGTCGATCATATAAGCATAATATGGCTAATAATATGAGTTAGGTTGATAATAATAAGAGTAATAAGTATAGTAATTGTCGTTCTATCGATCATATAAGCATAATATGGCTAATAATATGAGTTAGATTGCTAACAGTGAGTGTAATAAGTATAGTAATTGTCGTTCTGTCGATCATATAAGCATAATATGGCTAATAATATGTGTTAGATTGCTAATAATCAGAGTAATGAGTTTAGTAATTGTCGTTCTATCGATCATATAAGCCTAATATGGCTAATAATATGAGTTAGGCTGATAATAATAAGAGTAATAAGTATAGTAATTGTCGTGCTATCGATCATATCTGCATAATATGGTTAATAATATGAGTTAGACTGATAATAGTAAGTGTAATAAGTATAGTAATTGTCGTTCTGTCGACCATATAAGCATAATATGGCTAATAATATGATTTAGGTTGATAATAATAAGAGTAATAAGTATAGTAATTGTCGTTCTATCGATCATATAAGCATAATATGGCAAATAATATGAGTTAGATTGATAATAATAAGAGTAATGAGTATAGTAATTGTCGTTCTATCGATCATATAAGCATAATATGGCTAATAATATGAGTTAGGCTGATATTAATAAGAGTAATAAGTATAGTAATTGTCGTTCTATCGATCATATTTGCATAATATGGTTAATAATATGAGTTAGATTGATAACAGTGAGTGTAATAGGTATAGTAATTGTCGTTCTATCGATCATATAAGCATAATATGGCTAATAATATGAGTTAGGCTGATAATAATAAGAGCAATATGTAAAGTAATTGTCGTTCTATCGATCATATTTGCATAATATGGTTAATAATATGGGTTAGATTGATAATAGTGAGTGTAATAAGTATTGTAATTGTCGTTCTGTCGATCATATAATCCATAATATGGCTAATAATATGAGTTAGGCTCATAATAATAAGAGCAATAAGTTTAGTAATTGTCGTTCTATCGATCATATTTGCATAATATGGTTAATAATATGAGCTAGATTGATAACATTGAGTGTAATAAGTATTGTAATTGTCGTTCTGTCGATCATATAAGCATAATATGGCTAATAATATGAGTTAGGCTGATAATAATAAGAGTAATACGTATAGTAATTGTCGTTCTATCGATCATATAAGCATAATATGGCAAATAATATGAGTTAGATTGATAATAATAAGAGTAATGAGTATAGTAATTGTCGTTCTATCGATCATATAAGCATAATATGGCTAATAATATGAGTTAGGCTGATATTAATAAGAGTAATAAGTATAGTAATTGTCGTTCTATCGATCATATTTGCATAATATGGTTAATAATATGAGCTAGATTGATAACATTGAGTGTAATAAGTATTGTAATTGTCGTTCTGTCGATCATATAAGCATAATATGGCTAATAATATGAGTTAGGCTGATAATAATAAGAGTAATACGTATAGTAATTGTCGCGCTATCGATCATATCTGCATAATATGGTTAATAATATGAGTTAGATTGATAATAATAAGAGTAATAAGTATAGTAAATGTCGTGCTGTCGATCATATCTGCATAACATGGTTAATAATATGAGTTAGATCGATAATAATAAGAGAAATGAGTATAGTAAATGTCGTGCTATCGATCATATTTGCATAATATGGTTAATAATATGAGCTAGATTGATAACAGTGGGTGTAATAAGTATAGTAATTGTCGTTCTATTGATCATATTTGCATAATATGGTTAATAATATGAGTTAGATTGATAACATTGAGTGTAATAAGTATTGTAATTGTCGTTCTGTCGATCATATAAGCATAATATGGCTAATAATATGAGTTAGGCTGATAATAATAAGAGAAATGAGTATAGTAAATGTCGTGCTGTCGATCATATCTGCATAACATGGTTAATAATATGAGTTAGATCGATAATAATAAGAGAAATGAGTATAGTAAATGTCGTGCTATCGATCATATTTGCATAATATGGTTAATAATATGGGTTGGATTGATAATAGTGAGTGTAATAAGTATAGTAGTTGTCGTTCTATCGATCATATTAGCATAATATGGTTAATAATATGAGTTAGATTGATAATAATCAGAGTAATGAGTTTAGTAATTGTCGTTCTATCGATCATATAAGCCTAATATGGCTAATAATATGAGTTAGGCTGATAATAATAAGAGTAATAAGTATAGTAATTGTCGTGCTATCGATCATATCTGCATAATATGGTTAATAATATGAGTTAGACTGATAATAGTAAGTGTAATAAGTATAGTAATTGTCGTTCTGTCGACCATATAAGCATAATATGGCTAATAATATGAGTTAGGTTGATAATAATAAGAGTAATAAGTATAGGAATTGTCGTTCTATCGATCATATAAGCATAATATGGCAAATAATATGAGTTAGATTGATAATAATAAGAGTAATGAGTATAGTAATTGTCGTTCTATCGATCATATAAGCATAATATGGCTAATAATATGAGTTAGGCTGATATTAATAAGAGTAATAAGTATAGTAATTGTCGTTCTATTGATCATATTTGCATAATATGGTTAATAATATGAGTTAGATTGATAACATTAAGTGTAATAAGTATTGTAATTGTCGTTCTGTCGATCATATAAGCATAATATGGCTAATAATATGAGTTAGGCTGATAATAATAAGAGTAATAAGTATAGTAATTGTCGTGCTATCGATCATATCTGCATAATATGGTTAATAATATGAGTTAGATTGATAATAATAAGAGTAATAAGTATAGTAAATGTCGTGCTTTCGATCATATCTGCATAACATGGTTAATAATATGAGTTAGATCGATAATAGTAAGAGAAATGAGTATAGTAAATGTCGTGCTATCGATCATATCTGCATAATATGGTTA
Organism: Megachile rotundata; assembly: GCF_050947335.1. Taxonomy (NCBI): domain Eukaryota; kingdom Metazoa; phylum Arthropoda; class Insecta; order Hymenoptera; family Megachilidae; genus Megachile; species Megachile rotundata. Next base: position 67,010 of record NW_027473993.1, on the reverse strand, counting down.
ATAATATGGATTAGATTGATAATAGTGAGTGTAATAAGTATAGTAGTTGTCGTTCTATCGATCATATTAGCATAATATGGTTAATAATATGAGTTAGACTGATAATAATAAGAGTAATGAGTATAGTAATTGTCGTTCTATCGATCATATAAGCATAGTATGGCTAATAATATGAGTTAGGCTGATAATAATAAGAGTAATAAGTATAGTAATTGTCGTGCTATCGATCAATGCTGAATAATATGGTTAATAATATGAGTTAGATTGATAATAGTGAGTGTAATAAGTATAGTAATTGCCGTTCTCTCGATCATATAAGCATAATATGGCTAATAATATGAGTTAGATTGATAATAATCAGAGTAATGAGTTTAGTAATTGTCGTTCTATCGATCATATAAGCCTAATATGGCTAATAATATGAGTTAGGCTGATAATAATAAGAGTAATAAGTATAGTAATTGTCGTGCTATCGATCATATCTGCATAATATGGTTAATAGTATGAGTTAGATTGATAATAATAAGAGTAATGAGTATAGCAATTGTCGTTCTATCGATCATATAAGCATAATATGGCTAATAATATGAGTTAGGCTGATAATAATAAGAGTAATAAGTATAGTAATTGTCGTGCTATCGATCATATCTGCATAATATGGTTAATAATATGAGTTAGATTGATAATAGTGAGTGCAATAAGTATAGTAATTGTCGGTCTGTCGATCATATAAGCATAATATGGCTAACGATATGAGTTAGGTTGATAATAATAAGAGTAATAGGTATAGTAATTGTCGTTCTATCGATCATATTAGCATATTATGGTTAATAATATGAGTTAGATTGATAATAATAAGAGTAATGAGTATAGTAATTGTCGTTCTATCGATCATATAAGCATAATATGCCTAATAATATGAGTTAGGCTGATATTAATAAGAGTAATAAGTATAGTAATTGTCGTGCTATCGATCATATCTGCATAATATGGTTAATAATGAGTTAGATTGATAATAGTGAGTGTAATAAGTATAGTAATTGTCGTTCTGTCGATCATATAAACATAATATGGCTAATAATATGAGTTAGGTTGATAATAATAAGAGTAATAAGTATAGTAATTGTCGTTCTATCGATCATATAAGCATAATATGGCTAATAATATGAGTTAGGTTGATAATAATAAGAGTAATGAGTATAGTAATTGTCGTTCTATCGATCATATAAGCATAATATGGCTAATAATATGAGTTAGGCTGATAATAATAAGAGTAATAAGTATAGTAATTGTCGTGCTATCGATCGTAGCTGCATAATATGGTTAATAATGAGTTAGATTGATAATAGTGAGTGTAATAAGTATAGTAATTGTCGTTCTGTCGATCATATAAGCATAATATGGCTAATAGTATGAGTTAGGTTGATAATAATAAGAGTAATAAGTATAGTAATTGTCGTTCTATCGATCATATAATCATAATATGGCTAATAATATGAGTTAGATTGCTAACAGTGAGTGTAATAAGTATAGTAATTGTCGTTCTGTCGATCATATAAGCATAATATGGCTAATAATATGTGTTAGATTGCTAATAATCAGAGTAATGAGTTTAGTAATTGTCGTTCTATCGATCATATAAGCCTAATATGGCTAATAATATGAGTTAGGCTGATAATAATAAGAGTAATAAGTATAGTAATTGTCGTGCTATCGATCATATCTGCATAATATGGTTAATAATATGAGTTAGACTGATAATAGTAAGTGTAATAAGTATAGTAATTGTCGTTCTGTCGACCATATAAGCATAATATGGCTAATAATATGATTTAGGTTGATAATAATAAGAGTAATAAGTATAGTAATTGTCGTTCTATCGATCATATAAGCATAATATGGCAAATAATATGAGTTAGATTGATAATAATAAGAGTAATGAGTATAGTAATTGTCGTTCTATCGATCATATAAGCATAATATGGCTAATAATATGAGTTAGGCTGATATTAATAAGAGTAATAAGTATAGTAATTGTCGTTCTATCGATCATATTTGCATAATATGGTTAATAATATGAGTTAGATTGATAACAGTGAGTGTAATAGGTATAGTAATTGTCGTTCTATCGATCATATAAGCATAATATGGCTAATAATATGAGTTAGGCTGATAATAATAAGAGCAATATGTAAAGTAATTGTCGTTCTATCGATCATATTTGCATAATATGGTTAATAATATGGGTTAGATTGATAATAGTGAGTGTAATAAGTATTGTAATTGTCGTTCTGTCGATCATGTAATCCATAATATGGCTAATAATATGAGTTAGGCTCATAATAATAAGAGCAATAAGTTTAGTAATTGTCGTTCTATCGATCATATTTGCATAATATGGTTAATAATATGAGCTAGATTGATAACATTGAGTGTAATAAGTATTGTAATTGTCGTTCTGTCGATCATATAAGCATAATATGGCTAATAATATGAGTTAGGCTGATAATAATAAGAGTAATACGTATAGTAATTGTCGCGCTATCGATCATATCTGCATAATATGGTTAATAATATGAGTTAGATTGATAATAATAAGAGTAATAAGTATAGTAAATGTCGTGCTGTCGATCATATCTGCATAACATGGTTAATAATATGAGTTAGATCGATAATAATAAGAGAAATGAGTATAGTAAATGTCGTGCTATCGATCATATTTGCATAATATGGTTAATAATATGAGCTAGATTGATAACAGTGGGTGTAATAAGTATAGTAATTGTCGTGCTATCGATCATATCTGCATAATATGGTTAATAATGAGTTAGATTGATAATAGTGAGTGTAATAAGTATAGTAATTGTCGTTCTGTCGATCATATAAACATAATATGGCTAATAATATGAGTTAGGTTGATAATAATAAGAGTAATAAGTATAGTAATTGTCGTTCTATCGATCATATAAGCATAATATGGCTAATAATATGAGTTAGGTTGATAATAATAAGAGTAATGAGTATAGTAATTGTCGTTCTATCGATCATATAAGCATAATATGGCTAATAATATGAGTTAGGCTGATAATAATAAGAGTAATAAGTATAGTAATTGTCGTGCTATCGATCGTAGCTGCATAATATGGTTAATAATGAGTTAGATTGATAATAGTGAGTGTAATAAGTATAGTAATTGTCGTTCTGTCGATCATATAAGCATAATATGGCTAATAATATGAGTTAGGTTCATAATAATAAGAGTAATAAGTATAGTAATTGTCGTTCTATCGATCATATAAGCATAATATGGCTAATAATATGAGTTAGATTGCTAACAGTGAGTGTAATAAGTATAGTAATTGTCGTTCTGTCGATCATATAAGCATAATATGGCTAATAATATGTGTTAGATTGCTAATAATCAGAGTAATGAGTTTAGTAATTGTCGTTCTATCGATCATATAAGCCTAATATGGCTAATAATATGAGTTAGGCTGATAATAATAAGAGTAATAAGTATAGTAATTGTCGTGCTATCGATCATATCTGCATAATATGGTTAATAATATGAGTTAGACTGATAATAGTAAGTGTAATAAGTATAGTAATTGTCGTTCTGTCGACCATATAAGCATAATATGGCTAATAATATGATTTAGGTTGATAATAATAAGAGTAATAAGTATAGTAATTGTCGTTCTATCGATCATATAAGCATAATATGGCAAATAATATGAGTTAGATTGATAATAATAAGAGTAATGAGTATAGTAATTGTCGTTCTATCGATCATATAAGCATAATATGGCTAATAATATGAGTTAGGCTGATATTAATAAGAGTAATAAGTATAGTAATTGTCGTTCTATCGATCATATTTGCATAATATGGTTAATAATATGAGTTAGATTGATAACAGCGAGTGTAATAGGTATAGTAATTGTCGTTCTATCGATCATATAAGCATAATATGGCTAATAATATGAGTTAGGCTGATAATAATAAGAGCAGTATGTAAAGTAATTGTCGTTCTATCGATCATATTTGCATAATATGGTTAATAATATGGGTTAGATTGATAATAGTGAGTGTAATAAGTATTGTAATTGTCGTTCTGTCGATCATATAATCCATAATATGGCTAATAATATGAGTTAGGTTCATAATAATAAGAGCAATAAGTTTAGTAATTGTCGTTCTATCGATCATATTTGCATAATATGGTTAATAATATGAGCTAGATTGATAACATTGAGTGTAATAAGTATTGTAATTGTCGTTCTGTCGATCATATAAGCATAATATGGCTAATAATATGAGTTAGGCTGATAATAATAAGAGTAATACGTATAGTAATTGTCGCGCTATCGATCATATCTGCATAATATGGTTAATAATATGAGTTAGATTGATAATAATAAGAGTAATAAGTATAGTAAATGTCGTGCTGTCGATCATATCTGCATAACATGGTTAATAATATGAGTTAGATCGATAATAATAAGAGAAATGAGTATAGTAAATGTCGTGCTATCGATCATATTTGCATAATATGGTTAATAATATGAGCTAGATTGATAACAGTGGGTGTAATAAGTATAGTAATTGTCGTGCTATCGATCATATCTGCATAATATGGTTAATAATGAGTTAGATTGATAATAGTGAGTGTAATAAGTATAGTAATTGTCGTTCTGTCGATCATATAAGCATAATATGGCTAATAATATGAGTTAGGTTGATAATAATAAGAGTAATAAGTATAGTAATTGTCGTTCTATCGATCATATAAGCATAATATGGCTAATAATATGAGTTAGGTTGATAATAATAAGAGTAATGAGTATAGTAATTGTCGTTCTATCGATCATATAAGCATAATATGGCTAATAATATGAGTTAGGCTGATAATAATAAGAGTAATAAGTATAGTAATTGTCGTGCTATCGATCGTAGCTGCATAATATGGTTAATAATGAGTTAGATTGATAATAGTGAGTGTAATAAGTATAGTAATTGTCGTTCTGTCGATCATATAAGCATAATATGGCTAATAATATGAGTTAGGTTCATAATAATAAGAGTAATAAGTATAGTAATTGTCGTTCTATCGATCATATAAGCATAATATGGCTAATAATATGAGTTAGATTGCTAACAGTGAGTGTAATAAGTATAGTAATTGTCGTTCTGTCGATCATATAAGCATAATATGGCTAATAATATGTGTTAGATTGCTAATAATCAGAGTAATGAGTTTAGTAATTGTCGTTCTATCGATCATATAAGCCTAATATGGCTAATAATATGAGTTAGGCTGATAATAATAAGAGTAATAAGTATAGTAATTGTCGTGCTATCGATCATATCTGCATAATATGGTTAATAATATGAGTTAGACTGATAATAGTAAGTGTAATAAGTATAGTAATTGTCGTTCTGTCGACCATATAAGCATAATATGGCTAATAATATGATTTAGGTTGATAATAATAAGAGTAATAAGTATAGTAATTGTCGTTCTATCGATCATATAAGCATAATATGGCAAATAATATGAGTTAGATTGATAATAATAAGAGTAATGAGTATAGTAATTGTCGTTCTATCGATCATATAAGCATAATATGGCTAATAATATGAGTTAGGCTGATATTAATAAGAGTAATAAGTATAGTAATTGTCGTTCTATCGATCATATTTGCATAATATGGTTAATAATATGAGTTAGATTGATAACAGCGAGTGTAATAGGTATAGTAATTGTCGTTCTATCGATCATATAAGCATAATATGGCTAATAATATGAGTTAGGCTGATAATAATAAGAGCAGTATGTAAAGTAATTGTCGTTCTATCGATCATATTTGCATAATATGGTTAATAATATGGGTTAGATTGATAATAGTGAGTGTAATAAGTATTGTAATTGTCGTTCTGTCGATCATATAATCCATAATATGGCTAATAATATGAGTTAGGCTCATAATAATAAGAGCAATAAGTTTAGTAATTGTCGTTCTATCGATCATATTTGCATAATATGGTTAATAATATGAGCTAGATTGATAACATTGAGTGTAATAAGTATTGTAATTGTCGTTCTGTCGATCATATAAGCATAATATGGCTAATAATATGAGTTAGGCTGATAATAATAAGAGTAATAAGTATAGTAATTGTCGTGCTATCGATCATATCTGCATAATATGGTTAATAATATGAGTTAGATTGATAATAATAAGAGTAATAAGTATAGTAAATGTCGTGCTGTCGATCATATCTGCATAACATGGTTAATAATATGAGTTAGATCGATAATAATAAGAGAAATGAGTATAGTAAATGTCGTGCTATCGATCATATCTGCATAATATGGTTAATAATATGGGTTGGATTGATAATAGTGAGTGTAATAAGTATAGTAGTTGTCGTTCTATCGATCATATTAGCATAATATGGTTAATAATATGAGTTAGATTGATAATAATAAGAGTAATGAGTATAGTAATTGTCGTTCTATCGATCATATAAGCATAATATGGCTAATAATATGAGTTAGGCTGATAATAATAAGAGTAATAAGTATAGTAATTGTCGTGCTATCGATCATAGCTGAATAATATGGTTAATAATATGAGTTAGATTGATAATAGTGAGTGTAATAAGTATAGCAATTGTCGTTCTCTCGATCATATAAGCATAATATGGCTAATAATATGAGTTAGATTGATAATAATCAGAGTAATGAGTTTAGTAATTGTCGTTCTATCGATCATATAAGCCTAATATGGCTAATAATATGAGTTAGGCTGATAATAATAAGAGTAATAAGTATAGTAATTGTCGTGCTATCGATCATATCTGCATAATATGGTTAATAGTATGAGTTAGACTGATAATAGTGAGTGTAATAAGTATAGTAATTGTCGTTCTGTCGATCATATAAGCATAATATGGCTAATAATATGAGTTAGATTGATAATAATAAGAGTAATAAGTATAGTAATTGTCGTTCTATCGATCATGTAAGCATAATATGGCTAATAATATGAGTTAGATTGATAATAATAAGAGTAATGAGTATAGTAATTGTCGTTCTATCGATCATATATGCATAATATGGCTAATAATATGAGTTAGGCTGATAATAATAAGAGTAATAAGTATAGTAATTGTCATGCTATCGATCATATCTGCATAATATGGTTAATAATATGAGTTAGATAGATAATAATAAGAGTAATGAGTATAGCAATTGTCGTTCTATCGATCATATAAGCATAATATGGCTAATAATATGAGTTAGGCTGAAAATAATAAGAGTAATAAGTATAGTAATTGTCGTGCTATCGATCATATCTGCATAATATGGGTAATAATATGAGGTAGATTGATAAGAGTGAGTGTAATAAGTATAGTAATTGTCGTTCTGTCGATCATATAAGCATAATATGGCTAACGATATGAGTTAGGTTGATAATAATAAGAGTAATAGGTATAGTAATTGTCGTTCTATCGATCATATTAGTATATTATGGTTAATAATATGAGTTAGATTGATAATAATAAGAGTAATGAGTATAGTAATTGTCGTTCTATCGATCATATAAGCATAATATGGCTAATAATATGAGTTAGGCTGATAATAATAAGAGTAATAAGTATAGTAATTGTCGTGCTATCGATCATATCTGCATAATATGGTTAATAGTGAGTTAGATTGATAATAGTGAGTGTAATAAGTATAGTAATTGTCGTTCTGTCGATCATGTAAACATAATATGGCTAATAATATGAGTTAGGTTGATAATAATAAGAGTAATAAGTATAGTAATTGTCGTTCTATCGATCATATAAGCATAATATGGCTAATAATATGAGTTAGATTGATAATAATAAGAGTAATAAGTATAGTAATTGTCGTTCTATCGATCATATAAGCATAATATGGCTAATAATATGAGTTAGGCTGATAATAATAAGAGTAATACGTATAGTAATTGTCGTGCTATCGATGATAGCTGCATAATATGGTTAGTAATGAGTTAGATTGATAATAGTGGGTGTAATAAGTATAGTAATTGTCGTTCTGTCGATCATATAAGCATAATATGGCTAATAATATGAGTTAGGTTGATAATAATAAGAGTAATGAGTATAGTAATTGTCGTTCTATCGATCATATAAGCATAATATGGCTAATAATATGAGTTAGGGTGACAATAATAAGAGTAATAAGTATAGTAATTGTCGTGCTATCGATCATAGCTGCATAATATGGTTAATAATGAGTTAGATTGATAATAGTGAGTGTAATAAGTATAGTAATTTTCGTTCTGTCGATCATATAAGCATAATATGGCTAATAATATGAGTTAGGTTGATAATAATAAGAGTAATAAGTATAGTAATTGTCGTTCTATCGATCGTATAAGCATAATATGGCTAATAATATGAGTTAGGTTGATAATAATAAGAGTAATGACTATACTAATTGTAGTTCTATCGAACATGTCTGCATAATATGGTTAATAATATGAGTTAGATTGATAATAATAAGAGTAATGAGTATAGTAATTGTCGTTCTATCGATCATATAAGCATAATATGGCTAATAATATGAGTTAGGCTGATAATAATAAGAGTAATAAGTATTGTAATTGTCGTGCTATCGATCGTAGCTGCATAATATGGTTAATAATGAGTTAGATTGATAATAGTGAGTGTAATAAGTATAGTAATTGTCGTTCTGTCGATCATATAAGCATAATATGGCTAATAATATGAGTTAGATTGATAATAATAAGAGTAATAAGTATATTAATTGTCGTTCTGTCGATCATATAAGCATAATATGGCTAATAATATGAGTTAGGTTGATAATAATAAGAGTAATAAGTATAGTAATTGTCGTTCTATCGATCGTATAAGCATAATATGGCTAATAATATGAGTTAGATTGATAATAATAAGAGTAATAAGTATATTAATTGTCGTTCTGTCGATCATATAAGCATAATATGGCTAATAATATGAGTTAGGTTGATAATAATAAGAGTAATAAGTATAGTAATTGTCGTTCTATCGATCGTATAAGCATAATATGGCTAATAATATGAGTTAGGTTGATAATAATAAGAGTAATGACTATACTAATTGTAGTTCTATCGAACATGTCTGCATAATATGGTTAATAATATGAGTTAGATTGCTAACAGTGAGTGTAATAAGTATAGTAATTGTCGTTCTGTCGATCATATAAGCATAATATGGCTAATAATATGAGTTAGATTGCTAATAATCAGAGTAATGAGTTTAGTAATTGTCGTTCTATCGATCATATAAGCCTAATATGACTAATAATATGAGTTAGGCTGATAATAATAAGAGTAATGAGTATAGTAATTGTCGTGCTATCGATCATATCTGCATAATATGGTTAATAATATGAGTTAGACTGATAATAGTAAGTGTAATAAGTATAGTAATTGTCGTTCTGTCGACCATATAAGCATAATATGGCTAATAATATGATTTAGGTTGATAATAATAAGAGTAATAAGTATAGTAATTGTCGTTCTATCGATCATATAAGCATAATATGGCAAATAATATGAGTTAGATTGATAATAATAAGAGTAATGAGTATAGTAATTGTCGTTCTATCGATCATATAAGCATAATATGGCTAATAATATGAGTTAGGCTGATATTAATAAGAGTAATAAGTATAGTAATTGTCGTTCTATCGATCATATTTGCATAATATGGTTAATAATATGAGTTAGATTGATAACAGTGAGTGTAATAGGTATAGTAATTGACGTTCTATCGATCATATAAGCATAATATGGCTAATAATATGAGTTAGGCTGATAATAATAAGAGCAATATGTAAAGTAATTGTCGTTCTATCGATCATATTTGCATAATATGGTTAATAATATGGGTTAGATTGATAATAGTGAGTGTAATAAGTATTGTATTTGTCGTTCTGTCGATCATATAATCCATAATATGGCTAATAATATGAGTTAGGCTCATAATAATAAGAGCAATAAGTTTAGTAATTGTCGTTCTATCGATCATATTTGCATAATATGGTTAATAATATGAGCTAGATTGATAACAGTGGGTGTAATAAGTATAGTAATTGTCGTTCTATTGATCATATTTGCATAATATGGTTAATAATATGAGTTAGATTGATAACATTGAGTGTAATAAGTATTGTAATTGTCGTTCTGTCGATCATATAAGCATAATATGGCTAATAATATGCGTTAGGCTGATAATAATAAGAGTAATACGTATAGTAATTGTCGTGCTATCGATCATATCTGCATAATATGGTTAATAATATGAGTTAGATTGATAATAATAAGAGTAATAAGTATAGTAAATGTCGTGCTGTCGATCATATTTGCATAACATGGTTAATAATATGAGTTAGATCGATAATAATAAGAGAAATGAGTATAGTAAATGTCGTGCTATCGATCATATCTGCATAATATGGTTAATAATATGGGTTGGATTGATAATAGTGAGTGTAATAAGTATAGTAGTTGTCGTTCTATCGATCATATTAGCATAATATGGTTAATAATATGAGTTAGATTGATAATAATCAGAGTAATGAGTTTAGTAATTGTCGTTCTATCGATCATATAAGCCTAATATGGCTAATAATATGAGTTAGGCTGATATTAATAAGAGTAATGAGTATAGTAATTGTCGTTCTATCGATCATATAAGCATAATATGGCTAATAATATGAGTTAGGCTCATAATAATAAGAGCAATAAGTTTAGTAATTTGTCGTTCTATCGATCATATTTGCATAATATGGTTAATAATATGAGTTAGATTGATAACATTGAGTGTAATAAGTATTGTAATTGTCGTTCTGTCGATCATATAAGCATAATATGGCTAATAATATGAGTTAGGTTGATAATAATAAGAGTAATGAGTATAGTAATTGTCGTTCTATCGATCATATAAGCATAATATGGCTAATAATATGAGTTAGGCTGACAATAATAAGAGTAATAAGTATAGTAATTGTCGTGCTATCGATCATAGCTGCATAATATGGTTAATAATGAGTTAGATTGATAATAGTGAGTGTAATAAGTATAGTAATTTTCGTTCTGTCGATCATATAAGCATAATATGGCTAATAATATGAGTTAGGTTGATAATGATAAGAGTAATAAGTATAGTAATTGTCGTTCTATCGATCGTATAAGCATAATATGGCTAATAATATGAGTTAGGTTGATAATAATAAGAGTAATAAGTATATTAATTGTCGTTCTGTCGATCATATAAGCATAATATGGCTAATAATATGAGTTAGGTTGATAATAATAAGAGTAATAAGTATAGTAATTGTCGTTCTATCGATCGTATAAGCATAATATGGCTAATAATATGAGTTAGGTTGATAATAATAAGAGTAATGACTATACTAATTGTAGTTCTATCGAACATGTCTGCATAATATGGTTAATAATATGAGTTAGATTGCTAACAGTGAGTGTAATAAGTATAGTAATTGTCGTTCTGTCGATCATATAAGCATAATATGGCTAATAATATGAGTTAGATTGCTAATAATCAGAGTAATGAGTTTAGTAATTGTCGTTCTATCGATCATATAAGCCTAATATGACTAATAATATGAGTTAGGCTGATAATAATAAGAGTAATAAGTATAGTAATTGTCGTGCTATCGATCATATCTGCATAATATGGTTAATAATATGAGTTAGACTGATAATAGTAAGTGTAATAAGTATAGTAATTGTCGTTCTGTCGACCATATAAGCATAATATGGCTAATAATATGATTTAGGTTGATAATAATAAGAGTAATAAGTATAGTAATTGTCGTTCTATCGATCATATAAGCATAATATGGCAAATAATATGAGTTAGATTGATAATAATAAGAGTAATGAGTATAGTAATTGTCGTTCTATCGATCATATAAGCATAATATGGCTAATAATATGAGTTAGGCTGATATTAATAAGAGTAATAAGTATAGTAATTGTCGTTCTATCGATCATATTTGCATAATATGGTTAATAATATGAGTTAGATTGATAACAGTGAGTGTAATAGGTATAGTAATTGACGTTCTATCGATCATATAAGCATAATATGGCTAATAATATGAGTTAGGCTGATAATAATCAGAGTAATGAGTTTAGTAATTGTCGTTCTATCGATCATATAAGCCTAATATGGCTAATAATATGAGTTAGGCTGATATTAATAAGAGTAATGAGTATAGTAATTGTCGTTCTATCGATCATATAAGCATAATATGGCTAATAATATGAGTTAGGCTCATAATAATAAGAGCAATAAGTTTAGTAATTTGTCGTTCTATCGATCATATTTGCATAATATGGTTAATAATATGAGTTAGATTGATAACATTGAGTGTAATAAGTATTGTAATTGTCGTTCTGTCGATCATATAAGCATAATATGGCTAATAATATGAGTTAGGTTGATAATAATAAGAGTAATGAGTATAGTAATTGTCGTTCTATCGATCATATAAGCATAATATGGCTAATAATATGAGTTAGGCTGACAATAATAAGAGTAATAAGTATAGTAATTGTCGTGCTATCGATCATAGCTGCATAATATGGTTAATAATGAGTTAGATTGATAATAGTGAGTGTAATAAGTATAGTAATTTTCGTTCTGTCGATCATATAAGCATAATATGGCTAATAATATGAGTTAGGTTGATAATGATAAGAGTAATAAGTATAGTAATTGTCGTTCTATCGATCGTATAAGCATAATATGGCTAATAATATGAGTTAGGTTGATAATAATAAGAGTAATGACTATACTAATTGTAGTTCTATCGAACATGTCTGCATAATATGGTTAATAATATGAGTTAGATTGATAATAATAAGAGTAATGAGTATAGTAATTGTCGTTCTATCGATCATATAAGCATAATATGGCTAATAATATGAGTTAGGCTGATAATAATAAGAGTAATAAGTGTTGTAATTGTCGTGCTATCGATCGTAGCTGCATAATATGGTTAATAATGAGTTAGATTGATAATAGTGAGTGTAATAAGTATAGTAATTGTCGTTCTGTCGATCATATAAGCATAATATGGCTAATAATATGAGTTAGGTTGATAATAATAAGAGTAATAAGTATAGTAATTGTCGTTCTATCGATCATATAAGCATAATATGGCTAATAATATGAGTTAGATTGATAATAATAAGAGTAATAAGTATAGTAATTGTCGTTCTGTCGATCATATAAGCATAATATGGCTAATAATATGAGTTAGGTTGATAATAATAAGAGTAATAAGTATAGTAATTGTCGTTCTATCGATCGTATAAGCATGATATGGCTAATAATATGAGTTAGGTTGATAATAATAAGAGTAATGACTATACTAATTGTAGTTCTATCGAACATGTCTGCATAATATGGTTAATAATATGAGTTAGATTGCTAACAGTGAGTGTAATAAGTATAGTAATTGTCGTTCTGTCGATCATATAAGCATAATATGGCTAATAATATGAGTTAGATTGCTAATAATCAGAGTAATGAGTTTAGTAATTGTCGTTCCATCGATCATATAAGCCTAATATGGCTAATAATATGAGTTAGGCTGATAATAATAAGAGTAATAAGTATAGTAATTGTCGTGCTATCGATCATATCTGCATAATATGGTTAATAATATGAGTTAGACTGATAATAGTAAGTGTAATAAGTATAGTAATTGTTGTTCTGTCGACCATATAAGCATAATATGGCTAATAATATGATTTAGATTGCTAATAATCAGAGTAATGAGTTTAGTAATTGTCGTTCCATCGATCATATAAGCCTAATATGGCTAATAATATGAGTTAGGCTGATAATAATAAGAGTAATAAGTATAGTAATTGTCGTTCTATCGATCATATAAGCATAATATGGCTAATAATATGAGTTAGATTGATAATAATAAGAGTAATAAGTATAGTAATTGTCGTTCTATCGATCATATAAGCATAATATGGCTAATAATATGAGTTAGGCTGATAATAATAAGAGTAATACGTATAGTAATTGTCGTGCTATCGATGATAGCTGCATAATATGGTTAGTAATGAGTTAGATTGATAATAGTGGGTGTAATAAGTATAGTAATTGTCGTTCTGTCGATCATATAAGCATAATATGGCTAATAATATGAGTTAGGTTGATAATAATAAGAGTAATGAGTATAGTAATTGTCGTTCTATCGATCATATAAGCATAATATGGCTAATAATATGAGTTAGGGTGACAATAATAAGAGTAATAAGTATAGTAATTGTCGTGCTATCGATCATAGCTGCATAATATGGTTAATAATGAGTTAGATTGATAATAGTGAGTGTAATAAGTATAGTAATTTTCGTTCTGTCGATCATATAAGCATAATATGGCTAATAATATGAGTTAGGTTGATAATAATAAGAGTAATAAGTATAGTAATTGTCGTTCTATCGATCGTATAAGCATAATATGGCTAATAATATGAGTTAGGTTGATAATAATAAGAGTAATGACTATACTAATTGTAGTTCTATCGAACATGTCTGCATAATATGGTTAATAATATGAGTTAGATTGCTAACAGTGAGTGTAATAAGTATAGTAATTGTCGTTCTGTCGATCATATAAGCATAATATGGCTAATAATATGAGTTAGATTGCTAATAATCAGAGTAATGAGTTTAGTAATTGTCGTTCCATCGATCATATAAGCCTAATATGGCTAATAATATGAGTTAGGCTGATAATAATAAGAGTAATAAGTATAGTAATTGTCGTGCTATCGATCATATCTGCATAATATGGTTAATAATATGAGTTAGACTGATAATAGTAAGTGTAATAAGTATAGTAATTGTTGTTCTGTCGACCATATAAGCATAATATGGCTAATAATATGATTTAGATTGCTAATAATCAGAGTAATGAGTTTAGTAATTGTCGTTCCATCGATCATATAAGCCTAATATGGCTAATAATATGAGTTAGGCTGATAATAATAAGAGTAATAAGTATAGTAATTGTCGTTCTATCGATCATATAAGCATAATATGGCTAATAATATGAGTTAGATTGATAATAATAAGAGTAATAAGTATAGTAATTGTCGTTCTATCGATCATATAAGCATAATATGGCTAATAATATGAGTTAGGCTGATAATAATAAGAGTAATACGTATAGTAATTGTCGTGCTATCGATGATAGCTGCATAATATGGTTAGTAATGAGTTAGATTGATAATAGTGGGTGTAATAAGTATAGTAATTGTCGTTCTGTCGATCATATAAGCATAATATGGCTAATAATATGAGTTAGGTTGATAATAATAAGAGTAATGAGTATAGTAATTGTCGTTCTATCGATCATATAAGCATAATATGGCTAATAATATGAGTTAGGGTGACAATAATAAGAGTAATAAGTATAGTAATTGTCGTGCTATCGATCATAGCTGCATAATATGGTTAATAATGAGTTAGATTGATAATAGTGAGTGTAATAAGTATAGTAATTTTCGTTCTGTCGATCATATAAGCATAATATGGCTAATAATATGAGTTAGGTTGATAATAATAAGAGTAATAAGTATAGTAATTGTCGTTCTATCGATCGTATAAGCATAATATGGCTAATAATATGAGTTAGGTTGATAATAATAAGAGTAATGACTATACTAATTGTAGTTCTATCGAACATGTCTGCATAATATGGTTAATAATATGAGTTAGATTGATAATAATAAGAGTAATGAGTATAGTAATTGTCGTTCTATCGATCATATAAGCATAATATGGCTAATAATATGAGTTAGGCTGATAATAATAAGAGTAATAAGTATTGTAATTGTCGTGCTATCGATCGTAGCTGCATAATATGGTTAATAATGAGTTAGATTGATAATAGTGAGTGTAATAAGTATAGTAATTGTCGTTCTGTCGATCATATAAGCATAATATGGCTAATAATATGAGTTAGGTTGATAATAATAAGAGTTATAAGTATAGTAATTGTCGTTCTATCGATCATATAAGCATAATATGGCTAATAATATGAGTTAGATTGATAATAATAAGAGTAATAAGTATATTAATTGTCGTTCTGTCGATCATATAAGCATAATATGGCTAATAATATGAGTTAGGTTGATAATAATAAGAGTAATAAGTATAGTAATTGTCGTTCTATCGATCGTATAAGCATAATATGGCTAATAATATGAGTTAGGTTGATAATAATAAGAGTAATGACTATACTAATTGTAGTTCTATCGAACATGTCTGCATAATATGGTTAATAATATGAGTTAGACTGATAATAGTAAGTGTAATAAGTATAGTAATTGTCGTTCTGTCGACCATATAAGCATAATATGGCTAATAATATGATTTAG
This sequence comes from Megachile rotundata, assembly GCF_050947335.1. Taxonomy (NCBI): domain Eukaryota; kingdom Metazoa; phylum Arthropoda; class Insecta; order Hymenoptera; family Megachilidae; genus Megachile; species Megachile rotundata. The sequence continues at coordinate 50,509 of NW_027473993.1, read as the reverse complement.
GTTGATAATAATAAGAGTAATAAGTATAGTAATTGTCGTTCTATCGATCATATAAGCATAATATGGCAAATAATATGAGTTAGATTGATAATAATAAGAGTAATGAGTATAGTAATTGTCGTTCTATCGATCATATAAGCATAATATGGCTAATAATATGAGTTAGGCTGATATTAATAAGAGTAATAAGTATAGTAATTGTCGTTCTATCGATCATATTTGCATAATATGGTTAATAATATGAGTTAGATTGATAACAGTGAGTGTAATAAGTATAGTAATTGTCGTTCCGTCGATCATATAAGCATAATATGGCTAATAATATGAGTTAGGTTGATAATAATAAGAGTTATAAGTATAGTAATTGTCGTTCTATCGATCATATAAGCATAATATGGCTAATAATATGAGTTAGATTGATAATAATAAGAGTAATAAGTATATTAATTGTCGTTCTGTCGATCATATAAGCATAATATGGCTAATAATATGAGTTAGGTTGATAATAATAAGAGTAATAAGTATAGTAATTGTCGTTCTATCGATCGTATAAGCATAATATGGCTAATAATATGAGTTAGGTTGATAATAATAAGAGTAATGACTATACTAATTGTAGTTCTATCGAACATGTCTGCATAATATGGTTAATAATATGAGTTAGACTGATAATAGTAAGTGTAATAAGTATAGTAATTGTCGTTCTGTCGACCATATAAGCATAATATGGCTAATAATATGATTTAGGTTGATAATAATAAGAGTAATAAGTATAGTAATTGTCGTTCTATCGATCATGTAAGCATAATATGGCAAATAATATGAGTTAGATTGATAATAATAAGAGTAATGAGTATAGTAATTGTCGTTCTATCGATCATATAAGCATAATATGGCTAATAATATGAGTTAGGCTGATATTAATAAGAGTAATAAGTATAGTAATTGTCGTTCTATCGATCATATTTGCATAATATGGTTAATAATATGAGTTAGATTGATAACAGTGAGTGTAATAGGTATAGTAATTGACGTTCTATCGATCATATAAGCATAATATGGCTAATAATATGAGTTAGGCTGATAATAATAAGAGCAATATGTAAAGTAATTGTCGTTCTATCGATCATATTTGCATAATATGGTTAATAATATGGGTTAGATTGATAATAGTGAGTGTAATAAGTATTGTATTTGTCGTTCTGTCGATCATATAATCCATAATATGGCTAATAATATGAGTTAGGCTCATAATAATAAGAGCAATAAGTTTAGTAATTGTCGTGCTATCGATCATATCTGCATAATATGGTTAATAATATGAGTTAGATTGATAATAATAAGAGTAATAAGTATAGTAAATGTCGTGCTGTCGATCATATCTGCATAACATGGTTAATAATATGAGTTAGATCGATAATAATAAGAGAAATGAGTATAGTAAATGTCGTGCTATCGATCATATCTGCATAATATGGTTAATAATATGGGTTGGATTGATAATAGTGAGTGTAATAAGTATAGTAGTTGTCGTTCTATCGATCATATTAGCATAATATGGTTAATAATATGAGTTAGATTGATAATAATCAGAGTAATGAGTTTAGTAATTGTCGTTCTATCGATCATATAAGCCTAATATGGCTAATAATATGAGTTAGGCTGATATTAATAAGAGTAATGAGTATAGTAATTGTCGTTCTATCGATCATATAAGCATAATATGGCTAATAATATGAGTTAGGCTCATAATAATAAGAGCAATAAGTTTAGTAATTTGTCGTTCTATCGATCATATTTGCATAATATGGTTAATAATATGAGTTAGATTGATAACATTGAGTGTAATAAGTATTGTAATTGTCGTTCTGTCGATCATATAAGCATAATATGGCTAATAATATGAGTTAGGTTGATAATAATAAGAGTAATGAGTATAGTAATTGTCGTTCTATCGATCATATAAGCATAATATGGCTAATAATATGAGTTAGGCTGATAATAATAAGAGTAATAAGTGTTGTAATTGTCGTGCTATCGATCGTAGCTGCATAATATGGTTAATAATGAGTTAGATTGATAATAGTGAGTGTAATAAGTATAGTAATTGTCGTTCTGTCGATCATATAAGCATAATATGGCTAATAATATGAGTTAGGTTGATAATGATAAGAGTAATAAGTATAGTAATTGTCGTTCTATCGATCGTATAAGCATAATATGGCTAATAATATGAGTTAGGTTGATAATAATAAGAGTAATGACTATACTAATTGTAGTTCTATCGAACATGTCTGCATAATATGGTTAATAATATGAGTTAGATTGATAATAATAAGAGTAATGAGTATAGTAATTGTCGTTCTATCGATCATATAAGCATAATATGGCTAATAATATGAGTTAGGCTGATAATAATAAGAGTAATAAGTGTTGTAATTGTCGTGCTATCGATCGTAGCTGCATAATATGGTTAATAATGAGTTAGATTGATAATAGTGAGTGTAATAAGTATAGTAATTGTCGTTCTGTCGATCATATAAGCATAATATGGCTAATAATATGAGTTAGGTTGATAATAATAAGAGTAATAAGTATAGTAATTGTCGTTCTATCGATCATATAAGCATAATATGGCTAATAATATGAGTTAGATTGATAATAATAAGAGTAATAAGTATAGTAATTGTCGTTCTGTCGATCATATAAGCATAATATGGCTAATAATATGAGTTAGGTTGATAATAATAAGAGTAATAAGTATAGTAATTGTCGTTCTATCGATCGTATAAGCATGATATGGCTAATAATATGAGTTAGGTTGATAATAATAAGAGTAATGACTATACTAATTGTAGTTCTATCGAACATGTCTGCATAATATGGTTAATAATATGAGTTAGATTGCTAACAGTGAGTGTAATAAGTATAGTAATTGTCGTTCTGTCGATCATATAAGCATAATATGGCTAATAATATGAGTTAGATTGCTAATAATCAGAGTAATGAGTTTAGTAATTGTCGTTCCATCGATCATATAAGCCTAATATGGCTAATAATATGAGTTAGGCTGATAATAATAAGAGTAATAAGTATAGTAATTGTCGTGCTATCGATCATATCTGCATAATATGGTTAATAATATGAGTTAGACTGATAATAGTAAGTGTAATAAGTATAGTAATTGTTGTTCTGTCGACCATATAAGCATAATATGGCTAATAATATGATTTAGGTTGATAATAATAAGAGTAATAAGTATAGTAATTGTCGTTCTATCGATCATATAAGCATAATATGGCAAATAATATGAGTTAGATTGATAATAATAAGAGTAATGAGTATAGTAATTGTCGTTCTATCGATCATATAAGCATAATATGGCTAATAATATGAGTTAGGCTGATATTAATAAGAGTAATAAGTATAGTAATTGTCGTTCTATCGATCATATTTGCATAATATGGTTAATAATATGAGTTAGATTGATAACAGTGAGTGTAATAGGTATAGTAATTGTCGTTCTATCGATCATATAAGCCTAATATGGCTAATAATATGAGTTAGGCTGATAATAATAAGAGCAATATGTAAAGTAATTGTCGTTCTATCGATCATATTTGCATAATATGGTTAATAATATGGGTTAGATTGATAATAGTGAGTGTAATAAGTATTGTATTTGTCGTTCTGTCGATCATATAATCCATAATATGGCTAATAATATGAGTTAGGCTCATAATAATAAGAGCAATAAGTTTAGTAATTGTCGTTCTATCGATCATATTTGCATAATATGGTTAATAATATGAGCTAGATTGATAACAGTGGGTGTAATAAGTATAGTAATTGTCGTTCTATTGATCATATTTGCATAATATGGTTAATAATATGAGTTAGATTGATAACATTGAGTGTAATAAGTATTGTAATTGTCGTTCTGTCGATCATATAAGCATAATATGGCTAATAATATGCGTTAGGCTGATAATAATAAGAGTAATACGTATAGTAATTGTCGTGCTATCGATCATATCTGCATAATATGGTTAATAATATGAGTTAGATTGATAATAATAAGAGTAATAAGTATAGTAAATGTCGTGCTGTCGATCATATCTGCATAACATGGTTAATAATATGAGTTAGATCGATAATAATAAGAGAAATGAGTATAGTAAATGTCGTGCTATCGATCATATCTGCATAATATGGTTAATAATATGGGTTGGATTGATAATAGTGAGTGTAATAAGTATAGTAGTTGTCGTTCTATCGATCATATTAGCATAATATGGTTAATAATATGAGTTAGATTGATAATAATCAGAGTAATGAGTTTAGTAATTGTCGTTCTATCGATCATATAAGCCTAATATGGCTAATAATATGAGTTAGGCTGATAATAATAAGAGTAATAAGTATAGTAATTGTCGTGCTATCGATCATATCTGCATAATATGGTTAATAATATGAGTTAGACTGATAATAGTAAGTGTAATAAGTATAGTAATTGTCGTTCTGTCGACCATATAAGCATAATATGGCTAATAATATGAGTTAGGTTGATAATAATAAGAGTAATAAGTATAGTAATTGTCGTTCTATCGATCATATTTGCATAATATGGTTAATAATATGAGCTAGATTGATAACAGTGGGTGTAATAAGTATAGTAATTGTCGTTCTATTGATCATATTTGCATAATATGGTTAATAATATGAGTTAGATTGATAACATTGAGTGTAATAAGTATTGTAATTGTCGTTCTGTCGATCATATAAGCATAATATGGCTAATAATATGAGTTAGGCTGATAATAATAAGAGTAATACGTATAGTAATTGTCGTGCTATCGATCATATCTGCATAATATGGTTAATAATATGAGTTAGATTGATAATAATAAGAGTAATAAGTATAGTAAATGTCGTGCTGTCGATCATATCTGCATAACATGGTTAATAATATGAGTTAGATCGATAATAATAAGAGAAATGAGTATAGTAAATGTCGTGCTATCGATCATATCTGCATAATATGGTTAATAATATGGGTTGGATTGATAATAGTGAGTGTAATAAGTATAGTAGTTGTCGTTCTATCGATCATATTAGCATAATATGGTTAATAATATGAGTTAGATTGATAATAATCAGAGTAATGAGTTTAGTAATTGTCGTTCTATCGATCATATAAGCCTAATATGGCTAATAATATGAGTTAGGCTTATAATAATAAGAGTAATAAGTATAGTAATTGTCGTGCTATCGATCATATCTGCATAATATGGTTAATAATATGAGTTAGACTGATAATAGTAAGTGTAATAAGTATAGTAATTGTCGTTCTGTCGACCATATAAGCATAATATGGCTAATAATATGAGTTAGGTTGATAATAATAAGAGTAATAAGTATAGTAATTGTCGTTCTATCGATCATATTTGCATAATATGGTTAATAATATGAGCTAGATTGATAACAGTGGGTGTAATAAGTATAGTAATTGTCGTTCTATTGATCATATTTGCATAATATGGTTAATAATATGAGTTGGATTGATAACATTGAGTGTAATAAATATTGTAATTGTCGTTCTGTCGATCATATAAGCATAATATGGCTAATAATATGAGTTAGGCTGATAATAATAAGAGTAATACGTATAGTAATTGTCGTGCTATCGATCATATCTGCATAATATGGTTAATAATATGAGTTAGATTGATAATAATAAGAGTAATAAGTATAGTAAATGTCGTGCTGTCGATCATATCTGCATAACATGGTTAATAATATGAGTTAGATCGATAATAATAAGAGAAATGAGTATAGTAAATGTCGTTCTGTCGATCATATAAGCATAATATGGCTAATAATATGAGTTAGGTTGATAATAATAAGAGTAACTAGTACAGTAATTGTCGTTCTGTCGATCATATAAGCATAATATGGCTAATAATATGAGTTAGATTGCTAATAATCAGAGTAATGAGTTTAGTAATTGTCGTTCCATCGATCATATAAGCCTAATATGGCTAATAATATGAGTTAGGCTGATAATAATAAGAGTAATAAGTATAGTAATTGTCGTGCTATCGATCATATCTGCATAATATGGTTAATAATATGAGTTAGACTGATAATAGTAAGTGTAATAAGTATAGTAATTGTTGTTCTGTCGACCATATAAGCATAATATGGCTAATAATATGATTTAGGTTGATAATAATAAGAGTAATAAGTATAGTAATTGTCGTTCTATCGATCATATAAGCATAATATGGCAAATAATATGAGTTAGATTGATAATAATAAGAGTAATGAGTATAGTAATTGTCGTTCTATCGATCATATAAGCATAATATGGCTAATAATATGAGTTAGGCTGATATTAATAAGAGTAATAAGTATAGTAATTGTCGTTCTATCGATCATATTTGCATAATATGGTTAATAATATGAGTTAGATTGATAACAGTGAGTGTAATAGGTATAGTAATTGTCGTTCTATCGATCATATAAGCATAATATGGCTAATAATATGAGTTAGGCTGATAATAATAAGAGCAATATGTAAAGTAATTGTCGTTCTATCGATCATATTTGCATAATATGGTTAATAATATGGGTTAGATTGATAATAGTGAGTGTAATAAGTATTGTATTTGTCGTTCTGTCGATCATATAATCCATAATATGGCTAATAATATGAGTTAGGCTCATAATAATAAGAGCAATAAGTTTAGTAATTGTCGTTCTATCGATCATATTTGCATAATATGGTTAATAATATGAGCTAGATTGATAACAGTGGGTGTAATAAGTATAGTAATTGTCGTTCTATTGATCATATTTGCATAATATGGTTAATAATATGAGTTAGATTGATAACATTGAGTGTAATAAGTATTGTAATTGTCGTTCTGTCGATCATATAAGCATAATATGGCTAATAATATGCGTTAGGCTGATAATAATAAGAGTAATACGTATAGTAATTGTCGTGCTATCGATCATATCTGCATAATATGGTTAATAATATGAGTTAGATTGATAATAATAAGAGTAATAAGTATAGTAAATGTCGTGCTGTCGATCATATCTGCATAACATGGTTAATAATATGAGTTAGATCGATAATAATAAGAGAAATGAGTATAGTAAATGTCGTGCTATCGATCATATCTGCATAATATGGTTAATAATATGGGTTGGATTGATAATAGTGAGTGTAATAAGTATAGTAGTTGTCGTTCTATCGATCATATTAGCATAATATGGTTAATAATATGAGTTAGATTGATAATAATCAGAGTAATGAGTTTAGTAATTGTCGTTCTATCGATCATATAAGCCTAATATGGCTAATAATATGAGTTAGGCTGATAATAATAAGAGTAATAAGTATAGTAATTGTCGTGCTATCGATCATATCTGCATAATATGGTTAATAATATGAGTTAGACTGATAATAGTAAGTGTAATAAGTATAGTAATTGTCGTTCTGTCGACCATATAAGCATAATATGGCTAATAATATGAGTTAGGTTGATAATAATAAGAGTAATAAGTATAGTAATTGTCGTTCTATCGATCATATTTGCATAATATGGTTAATAATATGAGCTAGATTGATAACAGTGGGTGTAATAAGTATAGTAATTGTCGTTCCACTGATCATATTTGCATAATATGGTTAATAATATGAGTTAGATTGATAACATTGAGTGTAATAAGTATTGTAATTGTCGTTCTGTCGATCATATAAGCATAATATGGCTAATAATATGAGTTAGGCTGATAATAATAAGAGTAATACGTATAGTAATTGTCGTGCTATCGATCATATCTGCATAATATGGTTAATAATATGAGTTAGATTGATAATAATAAGAGTAATAAGTATAGTAAATGTCGTGCTGTCGATCATATCTGCATAACATGGTTAATAATATGAGTTAGATCGATAATAATAAGAGAAATGAGTATAGTAAATGTCGTGCTATCGATCATATCTGCATAATATGGTTAATAATATGGGTTGGATTGATAATAGTGAGTGTAATAAGTATAGTAGTTGTCGTTCTATCGATCATATTAGCATAATATGGTTAATAATATGAGTTAGATTGATAATAATCAGAGTAATGAGTTTAGTAATTGTCGTTCTATCGATCATATAAGCCTAATATGGCTAATAATATGAGTTAGGCTTATAATAATAAGAGTAATAAGTATAGTAATTGTCGTGCTATCGATCATATCTGCATAATATGGTTAATAATATGAGTTAGACTGATAATAGTAAGTGTAATAAGTATAGTAATTGTCGTTCTGTCGACCATATAAGCATAATATGGCTAATAATATGAGTTAGGTTGATAATAATAAGAGTAATAAGTATAGTAATTGTCGTTCTATCGATCATATTTGCATAATATGGTTAATAATATGAGCTAGATTGATAACAGTGGGTGTAATAAGTATAGTAATTGTCGTTCTATTGATCATATTTGCATAATATGGTTAATAATATGAGTTGGATTGATAACATTGAGTGTAATAAATATTGTAATTGTCGTTCTGTCGATCATATAAGCATAATATGGCTAATAATATGAGTTAGGCTGATAATAATAAGAGTAATACGTATAGTAATTGTCGTGCTATCGATCATATCTGCATAATATGGTTAATAATATGAGTTAGATTGATAATAATAAGAGTAATAAGTATAGTAAATGTCGTGCTGTCGATCATATCTGCATAACATGGTTAATAATATGAGTTAGATCGATAATAATAAGAGAAATGAGTGTAGTAAATGTCGTGCTATCGATCATATCTGCATAATATGGTTAATAATATGGGTTGGATTGATAATAGTGAGTGTAATAAGTATAGTAGTTGTCGTTCTATCGATCATATTAGCATAATATGGTTAATAATATGAGTTAGATTGATAATAATCAGAGTAATGAGTTTAGTAATTGTCGTTCTATCGATCATATAAGCCTAATATGGCTAATAATATGAGTTAGGCTGATAATAATAAGAGTAATAAGTATAGTAATTGTCGTGCTATCGATCATATCTGCATAATATGGTTAATAATATGAGTTAGACTGATAATAGTAAGTGTAATAAGTATAGTAATTGTCGTTCTGTCGACCATATAAGCATAATATGGCTAATAATATGAGTTAGGTTGATAATAATAAGAGTAATAAGTATAGTATTTGTCGTTCTATCGATCATATAAGCATAATATGGCAAATAATATGAGTTAGATTGATAATAATAAGAGTAATGAGTATAGTAATTGTCGTTCTATCGATCATATAAGCATAATATGGCTAATAATATGAGTTAGGCTGATATTAATAAGAGTAATAAGTATAGTAATTGTCGTGCTATCGATCATATCTGCATAATATGGTTAATAATATGAGTTAGACTGATAATAGTAAGTGTAATAAGTATAGTAATTGTCGTTCTGTCGACCATATAAGCATAATATGGCTAATAATATGAGTTAGGTTGATAATAATAAGAGTAATAAGTATAGTAATTGTCGTTCTATCGATCATATTTGCATAATATGGTTAATAATATGAGCTAGATTGATAACAGTGGGTGTAATAAGTATAGTAATTGTCGTTCTATTGATCATATTTGCATAATATGGTTAATAATATGAGTTAGGCTGATAATAATAAGAGTAATACGTATAGTAATTGTCGTGCTATCGATCATATCTGCATAACATGGTTAATAATATGAGTTAGATTGATAATAATAAGAGTAATAAGTATAGTAAATGTCGTGCTGTCGATCATATCTGCATAACATGGTTAATAATATGAGTTAGATCGATCATAATAAGAGAAATGAGTATAGTAAATGTCGTGCTATCCATCATATCTGCATAATATGGTTAATAATATGGGTTGGATTGATAATAGTGAGTGTAATAAGTATAGTAGTTGTCGTTCTATCGATCATATTAGCATAATATGGTTAATAATATGAGTTAGATTGATAATAATCAGAGTAATGTGTTTAGTAATTGTCGTTCTATCGATCATATAAGCCTAATATGGCTAATAATATGAGTTAGGCTTATAATAATAAGAGTAATAAGTATAGTGATTGTCGTGCTATCGATCATATCTGCATAATATGGTTAATAATATGAGTTAGACTGATAATAGTAAGTGTAATAAGTATAGTAATTGTCGTTCTGTCGATCATATAAGCATAATATGGCTAATAATATGAGTTAGGTTGATAATAATAAGAGTAATAAGTATAGTAATTGTCGTTCTATCGATCATATTTGCATAATATGGTTAATAATATGAGCTAGATTGATAACAGTGGGTGTAATAAGTATAGTAATTGTCGTTCTATTGATCATATTTGCATAATATGGTTAATAATATGAGTTGGATTGATAACATTGAGTGTAATAAGTATTGTAATTGTCGTTCTGTCGATCATATAAGCATAATATGGCTAATAATATGAGTTAGGCTGATAATAATGAGAGTAATACGTATAGTAATTGTCGTGCTATCGATCATATCTGCATAATATGGTTAATAATATGAGTTAGATTGATAATAATAAGAGTAATAAGTATAGTAAATGTCGTGCTGTCGATCATATCTGCATAACATGGTTAATAATATGAGTTAGATCGATAATAATAAGAGAAATGAGTATAGTAAATGTCGTGCTATCGATAATATCTGCATAATATGGTTAATAATATGGGTTGGATTGATAATAGTGAGTGTAATAAGTATAGTAGTTGTCGTTCTATCGATCATATTAGCATAATATGGTTAATAATATGAGTTAGATTGATAATAATCAGAGTAATGAGTTTAGTAATTGTCGTTCTATCGATCATATAAGCCTAATATGGCTAATAATATGAGTTAGGCTGATAATAATAAAAGTAATAAGTATAGTAATTGTCGTGCTATCGATCATATCTGCATAATATGGTTAATAATATGAGTTAGACTGATAATAGTAAGTGTAATAAGTATAGTAATTGTCGTTCTGTCGACCATATAAGCATAATATGGCTAATAATATGAGTTAGGTTGATAATAATAAGAGTAATAAGTATAGTAATTGTCGTTCTATCGATCATATAAGCATAATATGGCAAATAATATGAGTTAGATTGATAATAATAAGAGTAATGAGTATAGTAATTGTCGTTCTATCGATCATATAAGCATAATATGGCTAATAATATGAGTTAGGCTGATATTAATAAGAGTAATAAGTATAGTAATTGTCGTTCTATCGATCATAGCTGCATAATATGCTTAATAATGAGTTAGATTTATAATAGTGAGTGTAATAAGTATAGTAATTGTCGTTCTGTCGATCATATAAGCATAATATGGCTAATAATATGAGTTAGGCTCATAATAATAAGAGCAATAAGTTTAGTAATTTGTCGTTCTATCGATCATATTTGCATAATATGGTTAATAATATGAGCTAGATTGATAACAGTGGGTGTAATAAGTATAGTAATTGTCGTTCTATTGATCATATTTGCATAATATGGTTAATAATATGAGTTAGATTGATAACATTGAGTGTAATAAGTATTGTAATTGTCGTTCTGTCGATCATATAAGCATAATATGGCTAATAATATGAGTTAGGCTGATAATAATAAGAGTAATAAGTATAGTAATTGTCGTGCTATCGATCATATCTGCATAATATGGTTAATAATATGAGTTAGATTGATAATAATAAGAGTAATAAGTATAGTAAATGTCGTGCTGTCGATCATATCTGCATAACATGGTTAATAATATGAGTTAGATCGATAATAATAAGAGAAATGAGTATAGTAAATGTCGTGCTATCGATCATATCTGCATAATATGGTTAATAATATGGGTTGGATTGATAATAGTGAGTGTAATAAGTATAGTAGTTGTCGTTCTATCGATCATATTAGCATAATATGGTTAATAATATGAGTTAGATTGATAATAATAAGAGTAAAGAGTATAGTAATTGTCGTTCTATCGATCATATAAGCATAATATGGCTAATAATATGAGTTAGGCTGATAATAATAAGAGTAATAAGTATAGTAATTGTCGTGCTATCGATCATAGCTGAATAATATGGTTAATAATATGAGTTAGATTGATAATAGTGAGTGTAATAAGTATAGTAATTGTCGTTCTCTCGATCATATAAGCATAATATGGCTAATAATATGAGTTAGATTGATAATAATCAGAGTAATGAGTTTTGTAATTGTCGTTCTATCGATCATATAAGCCTAATATGGCTAATAATATGAGTTAGGCTGATAATAATAAGAGTAATAAGTATAGTAATTGTCGTGCTATCGATCATATCTGCATAATATGGTTAATAGTATGAGTTAGACTGATAATAGTGAGTGTAATAAGTATAGTAATTGTCGTTCTGTCGATCATATAAGCATAATATGGCTAATAATATGAGTTAGATTGATAATAATAAGAGTAATAAGTATAGTAATTGTCGTTCTATCGATCATGTAAGCATAATATGGCTAATAATATGAGTTAGATTGATAATAATAAGAGTAATAAGTATAGTAATTGTCGTTCTATCGATCATATCTGCATAATATGGTTAATAATATGAGTTAGATAGATAATAATAAGAGTAATGAGTATAGCAATTGTCGTTCTATCGATCATATAAGCATAATATGGCTAATAATATGAGTTAGGCTGATAATAATAAGAGTAATAAGTATAGTAATTGTCGTGCTATCGATCATATCTGCATAATATGGGTAATAATATGAGGTAGATTGATAATAGTGAGTGTAATAAGTATAGTAATTGGCGTTCTGTCGATCATATAAGCATAATATGGCTAACGATATGAGTTAGGTTGATAATAATAAGAGTAATAGGTATAGTAATTGTCGTTCTATCGATCATATTAGCATATTATGGTTAATAATATGAGTTAGATTGATAATAATAAGAGTAATGAGTATAGTAATTGTCGTTCTATCGATCATATAAGCATAATATGGCTAATAATATGAGTTAGGCTGATAATAATAAGAGTAATAAGTATAGTAATTGTCGTGCTATCGATCATATCTGCATAATATGGTTAATAATGAGTTAGATTGATAATAGTGAGTGTAATAAGTATAGTAATTGTCGTTCTGTCGATCATGTAAACATAATATGGCTAATAATATGAGTTAGGTTGATAATAATAAGAGTAATAAGTATAGTAATTGTCGTTCTATCGATCATATAAGCATAATATGGCTAATAATATGAGTTAGATTGATAATAATAAGAGTAATAAGTATAGTAATTGTCGTTCTATCGATCATATAAGCATAATATGGCTAATAATATGAGTTAGGCTGATAATAATAAGAGTAATACGTATAGTAATTGTCGTGCTATCGATGATAGCTGCATAATATGGTTAGTAATGAGTTAGATTGATAATAGTGAGTGTAATAAGTATAGTAATTGCCGTTCTGTCGATCATATAAGCATAATATGGCTAATAATATGAGTTAGGTTGATAATAATAAGAGTAATGAGTATAGTAATTGTCGTTCTATCGATCATATAAGCATAATATGGCTAATAATATGAGTTAGGCTGACAATAATAAGAGTAATAAGTATAGTAATTGTCGTGCTATCGATCATAGCTGCATAATATGGTTAATAATGAGTTAGATTGATAATAATGAGTGTAATAAGTATAGTAATTTTCGTTCTGTCGATCATATAAGCATAATATGGCTAATAATATGAGTTAGGTTGATAATAATAAGAGCAATAAGTATAGTAATTGTCGTTCTATCGATCGTATAAGCATAATATGGCTAATAATATGAGTTAGGTTGATAATAATAAGAGTAATGACTATACTAATTGTAGTTCTATCGAACATGTCTGCATAATATGGTTAATAATATGAGTTAGATTGATAATAGTAAGAGTAATGAGTATAGTAATTGTCGTTCTATCGATCATATAAGCATAATATGGCTAATAATATGAGTTAGGTTGATAATAATAAGAGTAATAAGTATAGTAATTGTCGTTCTATCGATCATATTTGCATAATATGGTTAATAATATGAGCTAGATTGATAACAGTGGGTGTAATAAGTATAGTAATTGTCGTTCTATTGATCATATTTGCATAATATGGTTAATAATATGTGTTAGATTGATAACATTGAGTGTAATAAGTATTGTAATTGTCGTTCTGTCGATCATATAAGCATAATATGGCTAATAATATGAGTTAGGCTGATAATAATAAGAGTAATACGTATAGTAATTGTCGTGCTATCGATCATATCTGCATAATATGGTTAATAATATGAGTTAGATTGATAATAATAAGAGTAATAAGTATAGTAAATGTCGTGCTGTCGATCATATCTGCATAACATGGTTAATAATATGAGTTAGATCGATAATAATAAGAGAAATGAGTATAGTAAATGTCGTGCTATCGATCATATCTGCATAATATGGTTAATAATATGGGTTGGATTGATAATAGTGAGTGTAATAAGTATAGTAGTTGTCGTTCTATCGATCATATTAGCATAATATGGTTAATAATATGAGTTAGATTGATAATAATCAGAGTAATGAGTTTAGTAATTGTCGTTCTATCGATCATATAAGCCTAATATGGCTAATAATATGAGTTAGGCTTATAATAATAAGAGTAATAAGTATAGTAATTGTCGTGCTATCGATCATATCTGCATAATATGGTTAATAATATGAGTTAGACTGATAATAGTAAGTGTAATAAGTATAGTAATTGTCGTTCTGTCGACCATATAAGCATAATATGGCTAATAATATGAGTTAGGTTGATAATAATAAGAGTAATAAGTATAGTAATTGTCGTTCTATCGATCATATTTGCATAATATGGTTAATAATATGAGCTAGATTGATAACAGTGGGTGTAATAAGTATAGTAATTGTCGTTCTATTGATCATATTTGCATAATATGGTTAATAATATGAGTTGGATTGATAACATTGAGTGTAATAAATATTGTAATTGTCGTTCTGTCGATCATATAAGCATAATATGGCTAATAATATGAGTTAGGCTGATAATAATAAGAGTAATACGTATAGTAATTGTCGTGCTATCGATCATATCTGCATAATATGGTTAATAATATGAGTTAGATTGATAAGAATAAGAGTAATAAGTATAGTAAATGTCGTGCTGTCGATCATATCTGCATAACATGGTTAATAATATGAGTTAGATCGATAATAATAAGAGAAATGAGTATAGTAAATGTCGTTCTGTCGATCATATAAGCATAATATGGCTAATAATATGAGTTAGGTTGATAATAATAAGAGTAACTAGTACAGTAATTGTCGTTCTGTCGATCATATAAGCATAATATGGCTAATAATATGAGTTAGATTGCTAATAATCAGAGTAATGAGTTTAGTAATTGTCGTTCCATCGATCATATAAGCCTAATATGGCTAATAATATGAGTTAGGCTGATAATAATAAGAGTAATAAGTATAGTAATTGTCGTGCTATCGATCATATCTGCATAATATGGTTAATAATATGAGTTAGACTGATAATAGTAAGTGTAATAAGTATAGTAATTGTTGTTCTGTCGACCATATAAGCATAATATGGCTAATAATATGATTTAGGTTGATAATAATAAGAGTAATAAGTATAGTAATTGTCGTTCTATCGATCATATAAGCATAATATGGCAAATAATATGAGTTAGATTGATAATAATAAGAGTAATGAGTATAGTAATTGTCGTTCTATCGATCATATAAGCATAATATGGCTAATAATATGAGTTAGGCTGATATTAATAAGAGTAATAAGTATAGTAATTGTCGTTCTATCGATCATATTTGCATAATATGGTTAATAATATGAGTTAGATTGATAACAGTGAGTGTAATAGGTATAGTAATTGTCGTTCTATCGATCATATAAGCATAATATGGCTAATAATATGAGTTAGGCTGATAATAATAAGAGCAATATGTAAAGTAATTGTCGTTCTATCGATCATATTTGCATAATATGGTTAATAATATGGGTTAGATTGATAATAGTGAGTGTAATAAGTATTGTATTTGTCGTTCTGTCGATCATATAATCCATAATATGGCTAATAATATGAGTTAGGCTCATAATAATAAGAGCAATAAGTTTAGTAATTGTCGTTCTATCGATCATATTTGCATAATATGGTTAATAATATGAGCTAGATTGATAACAGTGGGTGTAATAAGTATAGTAATTGTCGTTCTATTGATCATATTTGCATAATATGGTTAATAATATGAGTTAGATTGATAACATTGAGTGTAATAAGTATTGTAATTGTCGTTCTGTCGATCATATAAGCATAATATGGCTAATAATATGCGTTAGGCTGATAATAATAAGAGTAATACGTATAGTAATTGTCGTGCTATCGATCATATCTGCATAATATGGTTAATAATATGAGTTAGATTGATAATAATAAGAGTAATAAGTATAGTAAATGTCGTGCTGTCGATCATATCTGCATAACATGGTTAATAATATGAGTTAGATCGATAATAATAAGAGAAATGAGTATAGTAAATGTCGTGCTATCGATCATATCTGCATAATATGGTTAATAATATGGGTTGGATTGATAATAGTGAGTGTAATAAGTATAGTAGTTGTCGTTCTATCGATCATATTAGCATAATATGGTTAATAATAGGAGTTAGATTGATAATAATCAGAGTAATGAGTTTAGTAATTGTCGTTCTATCGATCATATAAGCCTAATATGGCTAATAATATGAGTTAGGCTGATAATAATAAGAGTAATAAGTATAGTAATTGTCGTGCTATCGATCATATCTGCATAATATGGTTAATAATATGAGTTAGACTGATAATAGTAAGTGTAATAAGTATAGTAATTGTCATTCTGTCGACCATATAAGCATAATATGGCTAATAATATGAGTTAGGTTGATAATAATAAGAGTAATAAGTATAGTAATTGTCGTTCTGTCGATCATATTTGCATAATATGGTTAATAATATGAGCTAGATTGATAACAGTGGGTGTAATAAGTATAGTAATTGTCGTTCTACTGATCATATTTGCATAATATGGTTAATAATATGAGTTAGATTGATAACATTGAGTGTAATAAGTATTGTAATTGTCGTTCTGTCGATCATATAAGCATAATATGGCTAATAATATGAGTTAGGCTGATAATAATAAGAGTAATACGTATAGTAATTGTCGTGCTATCGATCATATCTGCATAATATGGTTAATAATATGAGTTAGATTGATAATAATAAGAGTAATAAGTATAGTAAATGTCGTGCTGTCGATCATATCTGCATAACATGGTTAATAATATGAGTTAGATCGATAATAATAAGAGAAATGAGTATAGTAAATGTCGTGCTATCGATCATATCTGCATAATATGGTTAATAATATGGGTTGGATTGATAATAGTGAGTGTAATAAGTATAGTAGTTGTCGTTCTATCGATCATATTAGCATGATATGGTTAATAATATGAGTTAGATTGATAATAATCAGAGTAATGAGTTTAGTAATTGTCGTTCTATCGATCATATAAGCCTAATATGGCTAATAATATGAGTTAGGCTTATAATAATAAGAGTAATAAGTATAGTAATTGTCGTGCTATCGATCATATCTGCATAATATGGTTAATAATATGAGTTAGACTGATAATAGTAAGTGTAATAAGTATAGTAATTGTCGTTCTGTCGACCATATAAGCATAATATGGCTAATAATATGAGTTAGGTTGATAATAATAAGAGTAATAAGTATAGTAATTGTCGTTCTATCGATCATATTTGCATAATATGGTTAATAATATGAGCTAGATTGATAACAGTGGGTGTAATAAGTATAGTAATTGTCGTTCTATTGATCATATTTGCATAATATGGTTAATAATATGAGTTGGATTGATAACATTGAGTGTAATAAATATTGTAATTGTCGTTCTGTCGATCATATAAGCATAATATGGCTAATAATATGAGTTAGGCTGATAATAATAAGAGTAATACGTATAGTAATTGTCGTGCTATCGATCATATCTGCATAATATGGTTAATAATATGAGTTAGATTGATAATAATAAGAGTAATAAGTATAGTAAATGTCGTGCTGTCGATCATATCTGCATAACATGGTTAATAATATGAGTTAGATCGATAATAATAAGAGAAATGAGTATAGTAAATGTCGTGCTATCGATCATATCTGCATAATATGGTTAATAATATGGGTTGGATTGATAATAGTGAGTGTAATAAGTATAGTAGTTGTCGTTCTATCGATCATATTAGCATAATGTGGTTAATAATATGAGTTAGATTGATAATAATCAGAGTAATGAGTTTAGTAATTGTCGTTCTATCGATCATATAAGCCTAATATGGCTAATAATATGAGTTAGGCTGATAATAATAAGAGTAATAAGTATAGTAATTGTCGTGCTATCGATCATATCTGCATAATATGGTTAATAATATGAGTTAGACTGATAATAGTAAGTGTAATAAGTATAGTAATTGTCGTTCTGTCGACCATATAAGCATAATATGGCTAATAATATGAGTTAGGTTGATAATAATAAGAGTAATAAGTATAGTAATTGTCGTTCTATCGATCATATAAGCATAATATGGCAAATAATATGAGTTAGATTGATAACAGTGGGTGTAATAAGTATAGTAATTGTCGTTCTATTGATCATATTTGCATAATATGGTTAATAATATGAGTTGGATTGATAACATTGAGTGTAATAAGTATTGTAATTGTCGTTCTGTCGATCATATAAGCATAATATGCCTAATAATATGAGTTAGGCTGATAATAATAAGAGTAATACGTATAGTAATTGTCGTGCTATCGATCATATCTGCATAATATGGTTAATAATATGAGTTAGATTGATAATAATAAGAGTAATAAGTATAGTAAATGTCGTGCTGTCGATCATATCTGCATAACATGGTTAATAATATGAGTTAGATCGATAATAATAAGAGAAATGAGTATAGTAAATGTCGTGCTATCGATCATATCTGCATAATATGGTTAATAATATGGGTTGGATTGATAATAGTGAGTGTAATAAGTATAGTAGTTGTCGTTCTATCGATCATATTAGCATAATATGGTTAATAATATGAGTTAGATTGATAATAATAAGAGTAAAGAGTATAGTAATTGTCGTTCTATCGATCATATAAGCATAATATGGCTAATAATATGAGTTAGGCTGATAATAATAAGAGTAATAAGTATAGTAATTGTCGTGCTATCGATCATAGCTGAATAATATGGTTAATAATATGAGTTAGATTGATAATAGTGAGTGTAATAAGTATAGTAATTGTCGTTCTCTCGATCATATAAGCATAATATGGCTAATAATATGAGTTAGATTGATAATAATCAGAGTAATGAGTTTTGTAATTGTCGTTCTATCGATCATATAAGCCTAATATGGCTAATAATATGAGTTAGGCTGATAATAATAAGAGTAATAAGTATAGTAATTGTCGTGCTATCGATCATATCTGCATAATATGGTTAATAGTATGAGTTAGACTGATAATAGTGAGTGTAATAAGTATAGTAATTGTCGTTCTGTCGATCATATAAGCATAATATGGCTAATAATATGAGTTAGATTGATAATAATAAGAGTAATAAGTATAGTAATTGTCGTTCTATCGATCATGTAAGCATAATATGTCTAATAATATGAGTTAGATTGATAATAATAAGAGTAATAAGTATAGTAATTGTCGTGCTATCGATCATATAAGCATAATATGGCTAATAATATGAGTTAGATTGATAATAATAAGAGTAATGAGTATAGTAATTGTCGTTCTATCGATCATATAAGCATAATATGGCTAATAATATGAGTTAGGCTGATAATAATAAGAGTAATAAGTATAGTAATTGTCGTGCTATCGATCATATCTGCATAATATGGTTAATAATGAGTTAGATTGATAATAGTGAGTGTAATAAGTATAGTAATTGTCGTTCTGTCGATCATGTAAACATAATATGGCTAATAATATGAGTTAGGTTGATAATAATAAGAGTAATAAGTATAGTAATTGTCGTTCTATCGATCATATAAGCATAATATGGCTAATAATATGAGTTAGATTGATAATAATAAGAGTAACTAGTACAGTAATTGTCGTTCTATCGATCATATTTGCATAATATGGTTAATAATATGGGTTAGATTGATAATAATCAGAGTAATGAGTTTAGTAATTGTCGTTCTATCGATCATATAAGCCTAATATGGCTAATAATATGAGTTAGGCTGATAATAATAAGAGTAATAAGTATAGTAATTGTCGTGCTATCGATCATATCTGCATAATATGGTTAATAATATGAGTTAGACTGATAATAGTAAGTGTAATAAGTATAGTAATTGTCGTTCTGTCGACCATATAAGCATAATATGGCTAATAATATGAGTTAGGTTGATAATAATAAGAGTAATAAGTATAGTAATTGTCGTTCTATCGATCATATTTGCATAATATGGTTAATAATATGAGCTAGATTGATAACAGTGGGTGTAATAAGTATAGTAATTGTCGTTCTATTGATCATATTTGCATAATATGGTTAATAATATGAGTTAGATTGATAACATTGAGTGTAATAAGTATTGTAATTGTCGTTCTGTCGATCATATAAGCATAATATGGCTAATAATATGAGTTAGGCTGATAATAATAAGAGTAATACGTATAGTAATTGTCGTGCTATCGATCATATCTGCATAACATGGTTAATAATATGAGTTAGATTGATAATAATAAGAGTAATAAGTATAGTAAATGTCGTGCTGTCGATCATATCTGCATAACATGGTTAATAATATGAGTTAGATCGATAATAATAAGAGAAATGAGTATAGTAAATGTCGTGCTATCCATCATATCTGCATAATATGGTTAATAATATGGGTTGGATTGATAATAGTGAGTGTAATAAGTATAGTAGTTGTCGTTCTATCGATCATATTAGCATAATATGGTTAATAATATGAGTTAGATTGATAATAATCAGAGTAATGTGTTTAGTAATTGTCGTTCTATCGATCATATAAGCCTAATATGGCTAATAATATGAGTTAGGCTTATAATAATAAGAGTAATAAGTATAGTAATTGTCGTGCTATCGATCATATCTGCATAATATGGTTAATAATATGAGTTAGACTGATAATAGTAAGTGTAATAAGTATAGTAATTGTCGTTCTGTCGACCATATAAGCATAATATGGCTAATAATATGAGTTAGGTTGATAATAATAAGAGTAATAAGTATAGTAATTGTCGTTCTATCGATCATATTTGCATAATATGGTTAATAATATGAGCTAGATTGATAACAGTGGGTGTAATAACTATAGTAATTGTCGTTCTATTGATCATATTTGCATAATATGGTTAATAATATGAGTTGGATTGATAACATTGAGTGTAATAAGTATTGTAATTGTCGTTCTGTTGATCATATAAGCATAATATGGCTAATAATATGAGTTAGGCTGATAATAATAAGAGTAATACGTATAGTAATTGTCGTGCTATCGATCATATCTGCATAATATGGTTAATAATATGAGTTAGATTGATAATAATAAGAGTAATAAGTATAGTAAATGTCGTGCTGTCGATCATATCTGCATAACATGGTTAATAATATGAGTTAGATCGATAATAATAAGAGAAATGAGTATAGTAAATGTCGTGCTATCGATCATATCTGCATAATATGGTTAATAATATGGGTTGGATTGATAATAGTGAGTGTAATAAGTATAGTAGTTGTCGTTCTATCGATCATATTAGCATAATATGGTTAATAATATGAGTTAGATTGATAATAATCAGAGTAATGAGTTTAGTAATTGTCGTTCTATCGATCATATAAGCCTAATATGGCTAATAATATGAGTTAGGCTGATAATAATAAGAGTAATAAGTATAGTAATTGTCATGCTATCGATCATATCTGCATAATATGGTTAATAATATGAGTTAGACTGATAATAGTAAGTGTAATAAGTATAGTAATTGTCGTTCTGTCGACCATATAAGCATAATATGGCTAATAATATGAGTTAGGTTGATAATAATAAGAGTAATAAGTATAGTAATTGTCGTTCTATCGATCATATAAGCATAATATGGCAAATAATATGAGTTAGATTGATAATAATAAGAGTAATGAGTATAGTAATTGTCGTTCTATCGATCATATAAGCATAATATGGCTAATAATATGAGTTAGGCTGATATTAATAAGAGTAATAAGTATAGTAATTGTCGTTCTATCGATCATAGCTGCATAATATGGTTAATAATGAGTTAGATTTATAATAGTGAGTGTAATAAGTATAGTAATTGTCGTTCTGTCGATCATATAAGCATAATATGGCTAATAATATGAGTTAGGTTGATAATAATAAGAGTAACTAGTACAGTAATTGTCGTTCTATCGATCATATTTGCATAATATGGTTAATAATATGGGTTAGATTGATAATAATCAGAGTAATGAGTTTAGTAATTGTCGTTCTATCGATCATATAAGCCTAATATGGCTAATAATATGAGTTAGGCTGATAATAATAAGAGTAATAAGTATAGTAATTGTCGTGCTATCGATCATATCTGCATAATATGGTTAATAATATGAGTTAGACTGATAATAGTAAGTGTAATAAGTATAGTAATTGTCGTTCTGTCGACCATATAAGCATAATATGGCTAATAATATGAGTTAGGTTGATAATAATAAGAGTAATAAGTATAGTAATTGTCGTTCTATCGATCATATTTGCATAATATGGTTAATAATATGAGCTAGATTGATAACAGTGGGTGTAATAAGTATAGTAATTGTCGTTCTATTGATCATATTTGCATAATATGGTTAATAATATGAGTTAGATTGATAACATTGAGTGTAATAAGTATTGTAATTGTCGTTCTGTCGATCATATAAGCATAATATGGCTAATAATATGAGTTAGGCTGATAATAATAAGAGTAATACGTATAGTAATTGTCGTGCTATCGATCATATCTGCATAACATGGTTAATAATATGAGTTAGATTGATAATAATAAGAGTAATAAGTATAGTAAATGTCGTGCTGTCGATCATATCTGCATAACATGGTTAATAATATGAGTTAGATCGATAATAATAAGAGAAATGAGTATAGTAAATGTCGTGCTATCCATCATATCTGCATAATATGGTTAATAATATGGGTTGGATTGATAATAGTGAGTGTAATAAGTATAGTAGTTGTCGTTCTATCGATCATATTAGCATAATATGGTTAATAATATGAGTTAGATTGATAATAATCAGAGTAATGTGTTTAGTAATTGTCGTTCTATCGATCATATAAGCCTAATATGGCTAATAATATGAGTTAGGCTTATAATAATAAGAGTAATAAGTATAGTAATTGTCGTGCTATCGATCATATCTGCATAATATGGTTAATAATATGAGTTAGACTGATAATAGTAAGTGTAATAAGTATAGTAATTGTCGTTCTGTCGACCATATAAGCATAATATGGCTAATAATATGAGTTAGGTTGATAATAATAAGAGTAATAAGTATAGTAATTGTCGTTCTATCGATCATATTTGCATAATATGGTTAATAATATGAGCTAGATTGATAACAGTGGGTGTAATAAGTATAGTAATTGTCGTTCTATTGATCATATTTGCATAATATGGTTAATAATATGAGTTGGATTGATAACATTGAGTGTAATAAGTATTGTAATTGTCGTTCTGTCGATCATATAAGCATAATATGGCTAATAATATGAGTTAGGCTGATAATAATAAGAGTAATACGTATAGTAATTGTCGTGCTATCGATCATATCTGCATAATATGGTTAATAATATGAGTTAG
Organism: Megachile rotundata; assembly: GCF_050947335.1. Taxonomy (NCBI): domain Eukaryota; kingdom Metazoa; phylum Arthropoda; class Insecta; order Hymenoptera; family Megachilidae; genus Megachile; species Megachile rotundata. Next base: position 26,366 of record NW_027473993.1, on the reverse strand, counting down.
ATTGATAATAATAAGAGTAATAAGTATAGTAAATGTCGTGCTGTCGATCATATCTGCATAACATGGTTAATAATATGAGTTAGATCGATAATAATAAGAGAAATGAGTATAGTAAATGTCGTGCTATCGATCATATCTGCATAATATGGTTAATAATATGGGTTGGATTGATAATAGTGAGTGTAATAAGTATAGTAGTTGTCGTTCTATCGATCATATTAGCATAATATGGTTAATAATATGAGTTAGATTGATAATAATCAGAGTAATGTGTTTAGTAATTGTCGTTCTATCGATCATATAAGCCTAATATGGCTAATAATATGAGTTAGACTTATAATAATAAGAGTAATAAGTATAGTAATTGTCGTGCTATCGATCATATCTGCATAATATGGTTAATAATATGAGTTAGACTGATAATAGTAAGTGTAATAAGTATAGTAATTGTCGTTCTGTCGACCATATAAGCATAATATGGCTAATAATATGAGTTAGGTTGATAATAATAAGAGTAATAAGTATAGTAATTGTCGTTCTATCGATCATATTTGCATAATATGGTTAATAATATGAGCTAGATTGATAACAGTGGGTGTAATAAGTATAGTAATTGTCGTTCTATTGATCATATTTGCATAATATGGTTAATAATATGAGTTGGATTGATAACATTGAGTGTAATAAGTATTGTAATTGTCGTTCTGTCGATCATATAAGCATAATATGGCTAATAATATGAGTTAGGCTGATAATAATAAGAGTAATACGTATAGTAATTGTCGTGCTATCGATCATATCTGCATAATATGGTTAATAATATGAGTTAGATTGATAATAATAAGAGTAATAAGTATAGTAAATGTCGTGCTGTCGATCATATCTGCATAACATGGTTAATAATATGAGTTAGATCGATAATAATAAGAGAAATGAGTATAGTAAATGTCGTGCTATCGATCATATCTGCATAATATGGTCAATAATATGGGTTGGATTGATAATAGTGAGTGTAATAAGTATAGTAGTTGTCGTTCTATCGATCATATTAGCATAATATGGTTAATAATATGAGTTAGATTGATAATAATCAGAGTAATGAGTTTAGTAATTGTCGTTCTATCGATCATATAAGCCTAATATGGCTAATAATATGAGTTAGGCTGATAATAATAAGAGTAATAAGTATAGTAATTGTCGTGCTATCGATCATATCTGCATAATATGGTTAATAATATGAGTTAGACTGATAATAGTAAGTGTAATAAGTATAGTAATTGTCGTTCTGTCGACCATATAAGCATAATATGGCTAATAATATGAGTTAGGTTGATAATAATAAGAGTAATAAGTATAGTAATTGTCGTTCTATCGATCATATTTGCATAATATGGTTAATAATATGAGCTAGATTGATAACAGTGGGTGTAATAAGTATAGTAATTGTCGTTCTATTGATCATATTTGCATAATATGGTTAATAATATGAGTTAGATTGATAACATTGAGTGTAATAAGTATTGTAATTGTCGTTCTGTCGATCATATAAGCATAATATGGCTAATAATATGAGTTAGGCTGATAATAATAAGAGTAATACGTATAGTAATTGTCGTGCTATCGATCATATCTGCATAACATGGTTAATAATATGAGTTAGATTGATAATAATAAGAGTAATAAGTATAGTAAATGTCGTGCTGTCGATCATATCTGCATAACATGGTTAATAATATGAGTTAGATCCATAATAATAAGAGAAATGAGTATAGTAAATGTCGTGCTATCCATCATATCTGCATAATATGGTTAATAATATGGGTTGGATTGATAATAGTGAGTGTAATAAGTATAGTAGTTGTCGTTCTATCGATCATATTAGCATAATATGGTTAATAATATGAGTTAGATTGATAATAATCAGAGTAATGTGTTTAGTAATTGTCGTTCTATCGATCATATAAGCCTAATATGGCTAATAATATGAGTTAGGCTTATAATAATAAGAGTAATAAGTATAGTAATTGTCGTGCTATCGATCATATCTGCATAATATGGTTAATAATATGAGTTAGACTGATAATAGTAAGTGTAATAAGTATAGTAATTGTCGTTCTGTCGACCATATAAGCATAATATGGCTAATAATATGAGTTAGGTTGATAATAATAAGAGTAATAAGTATAGTAATTGTCGTTCTATCGATCATATTTGCATAATATGGTTAATAATATGAGCTAGATTGATAACAGTGGGTGTAATAACTATAGTAATTGTCGTTCTATTGATCATATTTGCATAATATGGTTAATAATATGAGTTGGATTTATAACATTGAGTGTAATAAGTATTGTAATTGTCGTTCTGTCGATCATATAAGCATAATATGGCTAATAATATGAGTTAGGCTGATAATAATAAGAGTAATACGTATAGTAATTGTCGTGCTATCGATCATATCTGCATAATATGGTTAATAATATGAGTTAGATTGATAATAATAAGAGTAATAAGTATAGTAAATGTCGTGCTGTCGATCATATCTGCATAACATGGTTAATAATATGAGTTAGATCGATAATAATAAGAGAAATGAGTATAGTAAATGTCGTGCTATCGATCATATCTGCATAATATGGTTAATAATATGGGTTGGATTGATAATAGTGAGTGTAATAAGTATAGTAGTTGTCGTTCTATCGATCATATTAGCATAATATGGTTAATAATATGAGTTAGATTGATAATAATCAGAGTAATGTGTTTAGTAATTGTCGTTCTATCGATCATATAAGCCTAATATGGCTAATAATATGAGTTAGACTTATAATAATAAGAGTAATAAGTATAGTAATTGTCGTGCTATCGATCATATCTGCATAATATGGTTAATAATATGAGTTAGACTGATAATAGTAAGTGTAATAAGTATAGTAATTGTCGTTCTGTCGACCATATAAGCATAATATGGCTAATAATATGAGTTAGGTTGATAATAATAAGAGTAATAAGTATAGTAATTGTCGTTCTATCGATCATATTTGCATAATATGGTTAATAATATGAGCTAGATTGATAACAGTGGGTGTAATAAGTATAGTAATTGTCGTTCTATTGATCATATTTGCATAATATGGTTAATAATATGAGTTGGATTGATAACATTGAGTGTAATAAGTATTGTAATTGTCGTTCTGTCGATCATATAAGCATAATATGGCTAATAATATGAGTTAGGCTGATAATAATAAGAGTAATACGTATAGTAATTGTCGTGCTATCGATCATATCTGCATAATATGGTTAATAATATGAGTTAGATTGATAATAATAAGAGTAATAAGTATAGTAAATGTCGTGCTGTCGATCATATCTGCATAACATGGTTAATAATATGAGTTGGATCGATAATAATAAGAGAAATGAGTATAGTAAATGTCGTGCTATCGATCATATCTGCATAATATGGTCAATAATATGGGTTGGATTGATAATAGTGAGTGTAATAAGTATAGTAGTTGTCGTTCTATCGATCATATTAGCATAATATGGTTAATAATATGAGTTAGATTGATAATAATCAGAGTAATGAGTTTAGTAATTGTCGTTCTATCGATCATATAAGCCTAATATGGCTAATAATATGAGTTAGGCTGATAATAATAAGATTAATAAGTATAGTAATTGTCGTGCTATCGATCATATCTGCATAATATGGTTAATAATATGAGTTAGACTGATAATAGTAAGTGTAATAAGTATAGTAATTGTCGTTCTGTCGACCATATAAGCATAATATGGCTAATAATATGAGTTAGGTTGATAATAATAAGAGTAATAAGTATAGTAATTGTCGTTCTATCGATCATATTTGCATAATATGGTTAATAATATGAGCTAGATTGATAACAGTGGGTGTAATAAGTATAGTAATTGTCGTTCTATTGATCATATTTGCATAATATGGTTAATAATATGAGTTAGATTGATAACATTGAGTGTAATAAGTATTGTAATTGTCGTTCTGTCGATCATATAAGCATAATATGGCTAATAATATGAGTTAGGCTGATAATAATAAGAGTAATACGTATAGTAATTGTCGTGCTATCGATCATATCTGCATAACATGGTTAATAATATGAGTTAGATTGATAATAATAAGAGTAATAAGTATAGTAAATGTCGTGCTGTCGATCATATCTGCATAACATGGTTAATAATATGAGTTAGATCGATAATAATAAGAGAAATGAGTATAGTAAATGTCGTGCTATCCATCATATCTGCATAATATGGTTAATAATATGGGTTGGATTGATAATAGTGAGTGTAATAAGTATAGTAGTTGTCGTTCTATCGATCATATTAGCATAATATGGTTAATAATATGAGTTAGATTGATAATAATCAGAGTAATGTGTTTAGTAATTGTCGTTCTATCGATCATATAAGCCTAATATGGCTAATAATATGAGTTAGGCTTATAATAATAAGAGTAATAAGTATAGTAATTGTCGTGCTATCGATCATATCTGCATAATATGGTTAATAATATGAGTTAGACTGATAATAGTAAGTGTAATAAGTATAGTAATTGTCGTTCTGTCGACCATATAAGCATAATATGGCTAATAATATGAGTTAGGTTGATAATAATAAGAGTAATAAGTATAGTAATTGTCGTTCTATCGATCATATTTGCATAATATGGTTAATAATATGAGCTAGATTGATAACAGTGGGTGTAATAACTATAGTAATTGTCGTTCTATTGATCATATTTGCATAATATGGTTAATAATATGAGTTGGATTGATAACATTGAGTGTAATAAGTATTGTAATTGTCGTTCTGTTGATCATATAAGCATAATATGGCTAATAATATGAGTTAGGCTGATAATAATAAGAGTAATACGTATAGTAATTGTCGTGCTATCGATCATATCTGCATAATATGGTTAATAATATGAGTTAGATTGATAATAATAAGAGTAATAAGTATAGTAAATGTCGTGCTGTCGATCATATCTGCATAACATGGTTAATAATATGAGTTAGATCGATAATAATAAGAGAAATGAGTATAGTAAATGTCGTGCTATCGATCATATCTGCATAATATGGTTAATAATATGGGTTGGATTGATAATAGTGAGTGTAATAAGTATAGTAGTTGTCGTTCTATCGATCATATTAGCATAATATGGTTAATAATATGAGTTAGATTGATAATAATCAGAGTAATGAGTTTAGTAATTGTCGTTCTATCGATCATATAAGCCTAATATGGCTAATAATATGAGTTAGGCTGATAATAATAAGAGTAATAAGTATAGTAATTGTCATGCTATCGATCATATCTGCATAATATGGTTAATAATATGAGTTAGACTGATAATAGTAAGTGTAATAAGTATAGTAATTGTCGTTCTGTCGACCATATAAGCATAATATGGCTAATAATATGAGTTAGGTTGATAATAATAAGAGTAATAAGTATAGTAATTGTCGTTCTATCGATCATATTTGCATAATATGGTTAATAATATGAGCTAGATTGATAACAGTGGGTGTAATAAGTATAGTAATTGTCGTTCTATTGATCATATTTGCATAATATGGTTAATAATATGAGTTAGATTGATAACATTGAGTGTAATAAGTATTGTAATTGTCGTTCTGTCGATCATATAAGCATAATATGGCTAATAATATGAGTTAGGCTGATAATAATAAGAGTAATACGTATAGTAATTGTCGTGCTATCGATCATATCTGCATAACATGGTTAATAATATGAGTTAGATTGATAATAATAAGAGTAATAAGTATAGTAAATGTCGTGCTGTCGATCATATCTGCATAACATGGTTAATAATATGAGTTAGATCGATAATAATAAGAGAAATGAGTATAGTAAATGTCGTGCTATCCATCATATCTGCATAATATGGTTAATAATATGGGTTGGATTGATAATAGTGAGTGTAATAAGTATAGTAGTTGTCGTTCTATCGATCATATTAGCATAATATGGTTAATAATATGAGTTAGATTGATAATAATCAGAGTAATGTGTTTAGTAATTGTCGTTCTATCGATCATATAAGCCTAATATGGCTAATAATATGAGTTAGGCTTATAATAATAAGAGTAATAAGTATAGTAATTGTCGTGCTATCGATCATATCTGCATAATATGGTTAATAATATGAGTTAGACTGATAATAGTAAGTGTAATAAGTATAGTAATTGTCGTTCTGTCGACCATATAAGCATAATATGGCTAATAATATGAGTTAGGTTGATAATAATAAGAGTAATAAGTATAGTAATTGTCGTTCTATCGATCATATTTGCATAATATGGTTAATAATATGAGCTAGATTGATAACAGTGGGTGTAATAAGTATAGTAATTGTCGTTCTATTGATCATATTTGCATAATATGGTTAATAATATGAGTTGGATTGATAACATTGAGTGTAATAAGTATTGTAATTGTCGTTCTGTCGATCATATAAGCATAATATGGCTAATAATATGAGTTAGGCTGATAATAATAAGAGTAATACGTATAGTAATTGTCGTGCTATCGATCATATCTGCATAATATGGTTAATAATATGAGTTAGATTGATAATAATAAGAGTAATAAGTATAGTAAATGTCGTGCTGTCGATCATATCTGCATAACATGGTTAATAATATGAGTTAGATCGATAATAATAAGAGAAATGAGTATAGTAAATGTCGTGCTATCGATCATATCTGCATAATATGGTTAATAATATGGGTTGGATTGATAATAGTGAGTGTAATAAGTATAGTAGTTGTCGTTCTATCGATCATATTAGCATAATATGGTTAATAATATGAGTTAGATTGATAATAATCAGAGTAATGTGTTTAGTAATTGTCGTTCTATCGATCATATAAGCCTAATATGGCTAATAATATGAGTTAGACTTATAATAATAAGAGTAATAAGTATAGTAATTGTCGTGCTATCGATCATATCTGCATAATATGGTTAATAATATGAGTTAGACTGATAATAGTAAGTGTAATAAGTATAGTAATTGTCGTTCTGTCGACCATATAAGCATAATATGGCTAATAATATGAGTTAGGTTGATAATAATAAGAGTAATAAGTATAGTAATTGTCGTTCTATCGATCATATTTGCATAATATGGTTAATAATATGAGCTAGATTGATAACAGTGGGTGTAATAAGTATAGTAATTGTCGTTCTATTGATCATATTTGCATAATATGGTTAATAATATGAGTTGGATTGATAACATTGAGTGTAATAAGTATTGTAATTGTCGTTCTGTCGATCATATAAGCATAATATGGCTAATAATATGAGTTAGGCTGATAATAATAAGAGTAATACGTATAGTAATTGTCGTGCTATCGATCATATCTGCATAATATGGTTAATAATATGAGTTAGATTGATAATAATAAGAGTAATAAGTATAGTAAATGTCGTGCTGTCGATCATATCTGCATAACATGGTTAATAATATGAGTTAGATCGATAATAATAAGAGAAATGAGTATAGTAAATGTCGTGCTATCGATCATATCTGCATAATATGGTCAATAATATGGGTTGGATTGATAATAGTGAGTGTAATAAGTATAGTAGTTGTCGTTCTATCGATCATATTAGCATAATATGGTTAATAATATGAGTTAGATTGATAATAATCAGAGTAATGAGTTTAGTAATTGTCGTTCTATCGATCATATAAGCCTAATATGGCTAATAATATGAGTTAGGCTGATAATAATAAGAGTAATAAGTATAGTAATTGTCGTGCTATCGATCATATCTGCATAATATGGTTAATAATATGAGTTAGACTGATAATAGTAAGTGTAATAAGTATAGTAATTGTCGTTCTGTCGACCATATAAGCATAATATGGCTAATAATATGAGTTAGGTTGATAATAATAAGAGTAATAAGTATAGTAATTGTCGTTCTATCGATCATATAAGCATAATATGGTTAGTAATATGAGCTAGATTGATAACAGTGGGTGTGATAAGTATAGTAATTGTCGTTCTATTGATCATATTTGCATAATATGGTTAATAATATGAGTTAGATTGATAACATTGAGTGTAATAAGTATTGTAATTGTCGTTCTGTCGATCATATAAGCATAATATGGCTAATAATATGAGTTAGGCTGATAATAATAAGAGTAATACGTATAGTAATTGTCGTGCTATCGATCATATCTGCATAATATGGTTAATAATATGAGTTAGATTGATAATAATAAGAGTAATAAGTATAGTAAATGTCGTGCTGTCGATCATATCTGCATAACGTGGTTAATAATATGAGTTAGATCGATAATAATAAGAGAAATGAGTATAGTAAATGTCGTGCTATCGATCATATCTGCATAATATGGTTAATAATATGGGTTGGATTGATAATAGTGAGGGTAATAAGTATAGTAGTTGTCGTTCTATCGATCATATTAGCATAATATGGTTAATAATATGTGTTAGATTGATAATAATCAGAGTAATGAGTTTAGTAATTGTCGTTCTATCGATCATATAAGCCTAATATGGCTAATAATATGAGTTAGGCTGATAATAATAAGAGTAATAAGTATAGTAATTGTCGTGCTATCGATCATATCTGCATAATATGGTTAATAATATGAGTTAGACTGATAATAGTAAGTGTAATAAGTATAGTAACTGTCGTTCTGTCGACCATATAAGCATAATATGGCTAATAATATGAGTTAGGTTGATAATAATAAGAGTAATGACTATACTAATTGTAGTTCTATCGAACATGTCTGCATAATATGGTTAATAATATGAGTTAGATTGATAATAATAAGAGTAATGAGTATAGTAATTGTCGTTCTATCGATCATATAAGCATAATATGGCTAATAATATGAGTTAGGCTGATAATAATAAGAGTAATAAGTATAGTAATTGTCGTGCTATCGATCATATCTGCATAATATGGTTAATAATGAGTTAGACTGATAATAGTGAGTGTAATAAGTATAGTAATTGTCGTTCTGTCGATCATATAAACATAATATGGCTAATAATATGAGTTAGGTTGATAATAATAAGAGTAATAAGTATAGTAATTGTCGTTCTATCGATCATATAAGCATAATATGGCTAATAATATGAGTTAGATTGATAATAATAAGAGTAATAAGTATAGTAATTGTCGTTCTATCGATCATATAAGCATAATATGGCTAATAATATGAGTTAGGCTGATAATAATAAGAGTAATACGTATAGTAATTGTCGTGCTATCGATGATAGCCGCATAATATGGTTAATAATGAGTTAGATTGATAATAGTGAGTGTAATAAGTATAGTAATTGCCGTTCTGTCGATCATATAGGCATAATATGGCTAATAATATGAGTTAGGTTGATAATAATAAGAGTAATGAGTATAGTAATTGTCGTTCTATCGATCATATAAGCATAATATGGCTAATAATATGAGTTAGGCTGATAATAATAAGAGTAATAAGTATAGTAATTGTCGTGCTATCGATCACAGCTGCATAATATGGTTAATAATGAGTTAGATTGATAATAGTGAGTGTAATAAGTATAGTAATTTTCGTTCTGTCGATCATATAAGCATAATATGGCTAATAATATGAGTTAGGTTGATAATAATAAGAGTAATAAGTATAGTAATTGTCGTTCTATCGATCGTATAAGCATAATATGGCTAATAATATGAGTTAGGTTGATAATAATAAGAGTAATGAGTATAGTAATTGTCGTTCTATCGATCATATAAGCATAATATGGCTAATAATATGAGTTAGGCTGATAATAATAAGAGTAATAAGTATAGTAATTGTCGTGCTATCGATCGTAGCTGCATAATATGGTTAATAATGAGTTAGATTGATAATAGTGAGTGTAATAAGTATAGTAATTGTCGTTCTGTCGATCATATAAGCATAATATGGCTAATAATATGAGTTAGGTTGATAATAATAAGAGTAATGAGTATAGTAATTGTCGTTCTATCGATCATATAAGCATAATATGGCTAATAATATGAGTTAGGCTGATATTAATAAGAGTAATATGTATAGTAATTGTCGTTCTATCGATCATAGCTGCATAATATGGTTAATAATGTGTTAGATTGATAATAGTGAGTGTAATAAGTATAGTAATTGTCGTTCTGTCGATCATATAAGCATAATATGGCTAATAATATGAGTTAGGTTGATAATAATAAGAGTAATGAGTATAGTAATTGTCGTTCTATCGATCATATAAGCATAATATGGCTAATAATATGAGTTAGGCTGATAATAATAAGAGTAATAAGTATAGTAACTGTCGTGCTATCGATCGTAGCTGCATAATATGGTTAATAATGAGTTAGATTGATAATAGTGAGTGTAATAAGTATAGTAATTGTCGTTCTGTCGATCATATAAGCATAATATGGCTAATAATATGAGTTAGGTTGATAATAATAAGAGTAATAAGTATAGTAATTGTCGTTCTATCGATCATATAAGCATAATATGGCTAATAATATGAGTTAGATTGATAATAATAAGAGTAACAAGTATAGTAATTGTCGTTCTGTCGATCATATAAGCATAATATGGCTAATAATATGAGTTAGGTTGATAATAATAAGAGTAATAAGTATAGTAATTGTCGTGCTATCGATCGTAGCTGCATAATATGGTTAATAATGAGTTAGATTGATAATAGTGAGTGTAATAAGTATAGTAATTGTCGTTCTATCGATCATATAAGCATAATATGGCAAATAATATGAGTTAGATTGATAATAATAAGAGTAATGAGTGTAGTAATTGTCGTTCTATCGATCATATAAGCATAATATGGCTAATAATATGAGTTAGGCTGATATTAATAAGAGTAATAAGTATAGTAATTGTCGTTCTATCGATCATAGCTGCATAATATGGTTAATAATGTGTTAGATTGATAATAGTGAGTGTAATAAGTATAGTAATTGTCGTTCTGTCGATCATATAAGCATAATATGGCTAATAATATGAGTTAGGTTGATAATAATAAGTGTAATGAGTATAGTAATTGTCGTTCTATCGATCATATAAGCATAATATGGCTAATAATATGAGTTAGGCTGATAATAATAAGAGTAATAAGTATAGTAATTGTCGTGCTATCGATCATAGCTGCATAATATGGTTAATAATGAGTTAGATTGATAATAGTGAGCGTAATAAGTATAGTAATTTTCGTTCTATCGATCGTATAAGCATAATATGGCTAATAATATGAGTTAGGTTGATAATAATAAGAGAAATGACTATACTAATTGTAGTTCTATCGAACATGTCTGCATAATATGGTTAATAGTATGAGTTAGATTGATAATAATAAGAGTAATGAGTATAGTAATTATCGTTCTATCGATCATATAAGCATAATATGGCTAATAATATGAGTTAGGCTGATAATAATAAGCGTAATAAGTATAGTAATTTTCGTGCTATCGATCGTAGCTGCATAATATGGTTAATAATGAGTTAGATTGATAATAGTGAGTGTAATAAGTATAGTAATTGTCGTTCTGTCGATCATATAAGCATAATATGGCTAATAATATGAGTTAGGTTGATAATAATAAGAGTAATAAGTATAGTAATTGTCGTTCTATCGATCATATAAGCATAATATGGCTAATAATATGAGTTAGATTGATAATAATAAGAGTAATAAGTATAGTAATTGTCGTTCTGTCGATCATATAAGCATAATATGGCTAATAATATGAGTTAGGTTGATAATAATAAGAGTAATAAGTATAGTAATTGTCGTTCTATCGATCGTATAAGCATAATATGGCTAATAATATGAGTTAGGTTGATAATAATAAGAGTAATGACTATACTAATTGTAGTTCTATCGAACATGTCTGCATAATATGGTTAATAATATGAGTTAGATTGATAATAATAAGAGTAATGAGTATAGTAATTGTCGTTCTATCGATCATATAAGCATAATATGGCTAATAATATGAGTTAGGCTGATAATAATAAGAGTACTAAGTATAGTAATTGTCGTGCTATCGATCATATCTGCATAATATGGTTAATAATATGAGTTAGACTGATAATAGTCAGTGTAATAAGTATAGTAATTGTCGTTCTGTCGACCATATAAGCATAATATGGCTAATAATATGAGTTAGGTTGATAATAATAAGAGTAATAAGTATAGTAATTGTCGTTCTATCGATCATATAAGCATAATATGGCTAATAATATGAGTTAGGTTGATAATAATAAGAGTAATAAGTACAGTAATTGTCGTTCTATCGATCATATTTGCATAATATGGTTAATAATATGAGTTAGATTGCTAACAGTGAGTGTAATAAGTATAGTAATTGTCGTTCTGTCGATCATATAAGCATAATATGGCTAATAATATGAGTTAGATTGCTAATAATCAGAGTAATGAGTTTAGTAATTGTCGTTCTATCGATCATATAAGCCTAATATGGCTAATAATATGAGTTAGGCTGATAATAATAAGAGTAATAAGTATAGTAATTGTCGTGCTATCGATCATATCTGCATAATATGGTTAATAATATGAGTTAGACTGATAAGAGTAAGTGTAATATGTATAGTAATTGTCGTTCTGTCGACCATATAAGCATAATATGGCTAATAATATGATTTAGGTTGATAATAATAAGAGTAATAAGTATAGTAATTGTCGTTCTATCGATCATATAAGCATAATATGGCAAACAATATGAGTTAGATTGATAATAATAAGAGTAATGAGTATAGTAATTGTCGTTCTATCGATCATACAAGCATAATATGGCTAATAATATGAGTTAGGCTGATATTAATAAGAGTAATAAGTATAGTAATTGTCGTTCTATCGATCATATTTGCATAATATGGTTAATAATATGAGTTAGATTGATAACAGTGAGTGTAATAGGTATAGTAATTGTCGTTATATCGATCATATAAGCATAATATGGCTAATAATATGAGTTAGGCTGATAATAATAAGAGCAATAAGTAAAGTAATTGTCGTTCTATCGATCATATTTGCATAATATGGTTAATAATATGAGCTAGATTGATAACAGTGAGTGTAATAAGTATAGTAATTGTCGTTCTGTCGATCGTATAAGCATAATATGGCTAATAATATGAGTTAGGTTGATAATAATAAGAGTAATGAGTATACTAATTGTAGTTTTATCGATCATATCTGCATAATATGGTTAATAATATGAGTTAGATTGATAATAATAAGAGTAATAAGTATAGTAAATGTCGTGCTGTCGATCATATCTGCATAACATGGTTAATAATATGAGTTAGATTGATAATAATAAGAGAACTGAGTATAGTAAATGTCGTGCTATCGATCATATCTGCATAATATGGTTAATAATATGGGTTAGATTGATAATAGTGAGTGTAATAAGTATAGTAATTGTCGTTCTATCGATCATATTAGCATTATATGGTTAATAATATGAGTTAGATTGATAATAATAAGAGTAATGAGTATAGCAATTGACGTTCTATCGATCATATAAGCATAATATGGTTAATAATATGAGTTAGATTGATAACAGTGAGTGTAATAAGTATAGTAATTGTCGTTCTGTCGATCATATAAGCATAATATGGCTAGTAATATGAGTTAGATTGATAATAATCAGAGTAATGAGTTTAGTAATTGTCGTTCTATCGATCATATAAGCCTAATATGGCTAATAATATGAGTTAGGCTGATAATAATAAGAGCAATAAGTATAGTAATTGTCGTTCTATCGATCATATTTGCATAATATGGTTAATAATATGAGCTAGATTGATAACAGTGAGTGTAATAAGTATAGTAATTGTCGTTCTGTCGATCGTATAAGCATAATATGGCTAATAATATGAGTTAGGTTGATAATAATAAGAGTAATGAGTATACAAATTGTAGTTCTATCGATCATATCTGCATAATATGGTTAATAATATGAGTTAGATTGATAATAATAAGAGTAATAAGTATAGTAAATGTCGTGCTGTCGGTCATATCTGCATAACATGGTTAATAATATGAGTTAGATTGATAATAATAAGAGAACTGAGTATAGTAAATGTCGTGCTATCGATCATATCTGCATAATATGGTTAATAATATGGGTTAGATTGATAATAGTGAGTGTAATAAGTATAGTAGTTGTCGTTCTATCGATCATATTAGCATAATATGGTTAATAATATGAGTTAGATTGATAATAATAAGAGTAATGAGTATAGTAATTGTCGTGCTATCGATCATATCTGCATAATATGGTTAATAATATGAGTTAGACTGATAAGAGTAAGTGTAATATGTATAGTAATTGTCGTTCTGTCGACCATATAAGCATAATATGGCTAATAATATGATTTAGGTTGATAATAATAAGAGTAATAAGTATAGTAATTGTCGTTCTGTCGATCATATAAGCATAATATGGCTAATAATATGAGTTAGGTTGATAATAATAAGAGTAATAAGTATAGTAATTGTCGTTCTATCGATCATATAAGCATAATATGGCTAATAATATGAGTTAGGCTGATAATAATAAGAGTAATAAGTATAGTAATTGTCGTGCTATCGATCATATCTGCATAATATGGTTAATAATATGAGTTAGACTGATAATAGTCAGTGTAATAAGTATAGTAATTGTCGTTCTGTCGACCATATAAGCATAATATGGCTAATAATATGAGTTAGGTTGATAATAATAAGAGTAATAAGTATAGTAATTGTCGTTCTATCGATCATATAAGCATAATATGGCAAATAATATGAGTTAGATTGATAATAATAAGAGTAATGAGTATAGTAATTGTCGTTCTATCGATCATATAAGCATAATATGGCTAATAATATGAGTTAGGCTGATATTAATAAGAGTAATAAGTATAGTAATTGTCGTTCTATCGATCATAGCTGCATAATATGGTTAATAATGAGTTAGATTGATAATAGTGAGTGTAATAAGCATAGTAATTGTCGTTCTGTCGATCATATAAGCATAATATGGCTAATAATATGAGTTAGGTTGATAATAATAAGAGTAATGAGTATAGTAATTGTCGTTCTATCGATCATATAAGCATAATATGTCTAATAATATGAGTTAGGCTGATAATAATAAGAGTAATAAGTATAGTAATTGTCGTGCTATCGATCATAGCTGCATAATATGGTTAATAATGAGTTAGATTGATAATAGTGAGTGTAATAAGTATAGTAATTTTCGTTCTGTCGATCATATAAGCATAATATGGCTAATAATATGAGTTAGGTTGATAATAATAAGAGTAATAAGTATAGTAATTGTCGTTCTATCGATCGTATAAGCATAATATGGCTAATAATATGAGTTAGGTTGATAATAATAAGAGAAATGACTATACTAATTGTAGTTCTATCGAACATGTCTGCATAATATGGTTAATAATATGAGTTAGATTGATAATAATAAGAGTAATGAGTATAGTAATTATCGTTCTATCGATCATATAAGCATAATATGGCTAATAATATGAGTTAGGCTGATAATAATAAGAGTAATAAGTATAGTAATTTTCGTGCTATCGATCGTAGCTGCATAATATGGTTAATAATGAGTTAGATTGATAATAGTGAGTGTAATAAGTATAGTAATTGTCGTTCTGTCGATCATATAAGCATAATATGGCTAATAATATGAGTTAGGTTGATAATAATAAGAGTAATAAGTATAGTAATTGTCGTTCTATCGATCATATAAGCATAATATGGCTAATAATATGAGTTAGATTGATAATAATAAGAGTAATAAGTATAGTAATTGTCGTTCTGTCGATCATATAAGCATAATATGGCTAATAATATGAGTTAGGTTGATAATAATAAGAGTAATAAGTATAGTAATTGTCGTTCTATCGATCGTATAAGCATAATATGGCTAATAATATGAGTTAGGTTGATAATAATAAGAGTAATGACTATACTAATTGTAGTTCTATCGAACATGTCTGCATAATATGGTTAATAATATGAGTTAGATTGATAATAATAAGAGTAATGAGTATAGTAATTGTCGTTCTATCGATCATATAAGCATAATATGGCTAATAATATGAGTTAGGCTGATAATAATAAGAGTAATAAGTATAGTAATTGTCGTGCTATCGATCATATCTGCATAATATGGTTAATAATATGAGTTAGACTGATAATAGTCAGTGTAATAAGTATAGTAATTGTCGTTCTGTCGACCATATAAGCATAATATGGCTAATAATATGAGTTAGGTTGATAATAATAAGAGTAATGAGTATAGTAATTGTCGTTCTATCGATCATATAAGCATAATATGGCAAATAATATGAGTTAGATTGATAATAATAAGAGTAATGAGTATAGTAATTATCGTTCTATCGATCATATAAGCATAATATGGCTAATAATATGAGTTAGGCTGATAATAATAAGCGTAATAAGTATAGTAATTTTCGTGCTATCGATCGTAGCTGCATAATATGGTTAATAATGAGTTAGATTGATAATAGTGAGTGTAATAAGTATAGTAATTGTCGTTCTGTCGATCATATAAGCATAATATGGCTAATAATATGAGTTAGGTTGATAATAATAAGAGTAATAAGTATAGTAATTGTCGTTCTATCGATCATATAAGCATAATATGGCTAATAATATGAGTTAGATTGATAATAATAAGAGTAATAAGTATAGTAATTGTCGTTCTGTCGATCATATAAGCATAATATGGCTAATAATATGAGTTAGGTTGATAATAATAAGAGTAATAAGTATAGTAATTGTCGTTCGATCGTATAAGCCTAATATGGCTAATAATATGAGTTAGGCTGATAATAATAAGAGTAATAAGTATAGTAATTGTCGTGCTATCGATCATATCTGCATAATATGGTTAATAATATGAGTTAGACTGATAATAGTAAGTGTAATATGTATAGTAATTGTCGTTCTGTCGACCATATAAGCATAATATGGCTAATAATATGATTTAGGTTGATAATAATAAGAGTAATAAGTATAGTAATTGTCGTTCTATCGATCATATAAGCATAATATGGCAAATAATATGAGTTAGATTGATAATAATAAGAGTAATGAGTATAGTAATTGTCGTTCTATCGATCATATAAGCATAATATGGCTAATAATATGAGTTAGGCTGATATTAATAAGAGTAATAAGTATAGTAATTGTCGTTCTATCGATCATATTTGCATAATATGGTTAATAATATGAGTTAGATTGATAACAGTGAGTGTAATAGGTATAGTAATTGTCGTTCTATCGATCATATAAGCATAATATGGCTAATAATATGAGTTAGGCTGATAATAATAAGAGCAATAAGTAAAGTAATTGTCGTTCTATCGATCATATTTGCATAATATGGTTAATAATATGAGCTAGATTGATAACAGTGAGTGTAATAAGTATAGTAATTGTCGTTCTGTCGATCGTATAAGCATAATATGGCTAATAATATGAGTTAGGTTGATAATAATAAGAGTAATGAGTATACTAATTGTAGTTTTATCGATCATATCTGCATAATATGGTTAATAATATGAGTTAGATTGATAATAATAAGAGAAATGACTATACTAATTGTAGTTCTATCGAACATGTCTGCATAATATGGTTAATAATATGAGTTAGATTGATAATAATAAGAGTAATGAGTATAGTAATTATCGTTCTATCGATCATATTAGCATAATATGGCTAATAATATGAGTTAGGCTGATAATAATAAGAGTAATAAGTATAGTAATTGTCGTGCTATCGATCGTAGCTGCATAATATGGTTAATAATAAGTTAGATTGATAATAGTGAGTGTAATAAGTATAGTAATTGTCGTTCTGTCGATCATATAAGCATAATATGTCTAATAATATGAGTTAGGCTGATAATAATAAGAGTAATAAGTATAGTAATTGTCGTGCTATCGATCATAGCTGCATAATATGGTTAATAATGAGTTAGATTGATAATAGTGAGTGTAATAAGTATAGTAATTTTCGTTCTGTCGATCATATAAGCATAATATGGCTAATAATATGAGTTAGGTTGATAATAATAAGAGTAATAAGTATTGTAATTGTCGTTCTGTCGATCATATAAGCATAATATGGCTAATAATATGAGTTAGTGTGATAATAATAAGAGTAATAAGTATAGTAATTGTCGTGCTATCGATCATATCTGCATAATATGGTTAATAATATGAGTTAGATTGATAATAATAAGAGTAATGATTATAGCAATTGTCGTTCTATCGATCATATAAGCATAATATGGCTAATAATATGAGTTAGGCTGATAATAATAAGAGTAATAAGTATAGTAATTGTCGTGCTATCGATCATATCTGCATAATATGGTTAATAATATGAGGTAGACTGATAATAGTAAGTGTAATATGTATAGTAATTGTCGTTCTGTCGACCATATAAGCATAATATGGCTAATAATATGATTTAGGTTGATAATAATAAGAGTAATAAGTATAGTAATTGTCGTTCTATCGATCATATAAGCATAATATGGCAAATAATATGAGTTAGATTGATAATAATAAGAGTAATGAGTATAGTAATTGTCGTTCTATCGATCATATAAGCATAATATGGCTAATAATATGAGTTAGGCTGATATTAATAAGAGTAATAAGTATAGTAATTGTCGTTCTATCGATCATATTTGCATAATATGGTTAATAATATGAGTTAGATTGATAACAGTGAGTGTAATAGGTATAGTAATTGTCGTTCTATCGATCATATAAGCATAATATGGCTAATAATATGAGTTAGGCTGATAATAATAAGAGCAATAAGTAAAGTAATTGTCGTTCTATCGATCATATTTGCATAATATGGTTAATAATATGAGCTAGATTGATAACAGTGAGTGTAATAAGTATAGTAATTGTCGTTCTGTCGATCGTATAAGCATAATATGGCTAATAATATGAGTTAGGTTGATAATAATAAGAGTAATGAGTATACTAATTGTAGTTTTATCGATCATATCTGCATAATATGGTTAATAATATGAGTTAGATTGATAATAATAAGAGAAATGACTATACTAATTGTAGTTCTATCGAACATGTCTGCATAATATGGTTAATAATATGAGTTAGATTGATAATAATAAGAGTAATGAGTATAGTAATTATCGTTCTATCGATCATATTAGCATAATATGGCTAATAATATGAGTTAGGCTGATAATAATAAGAGTAATAAGTATAGTAATTGTCGTGCTATCGATCGTAGCTGCATAATATGGTTAATAATAAGTTAGATTGATAATAGTGAGTGTAATAAGTATAGTAATTGTCGTTCTGTCGATCATATAAGCATAATATGTCTAATAATATGAGTTAGGCTGATAATAATAAGAGTAATAAGTATAGTAATTGTCGTGCTATCGATCATAGCTGCATAATATGGTTAATAATGAGTTAGATTGATAATAGTGAGTGTAATAAGTATAGTAATTTTCGTTCTGTCGATCATATAAGCATAATATGGCTAATAATATGAGTTAGGTTGATAATAATAAGAGTAATAAGTATTGTAATTGTCGTTCTGTCGATCATATAAGCATAATATGGCTAATAATATGAGTTAGTGTGATAATAATAAGAGTAATAAGTATAGTAATTGTCGTGCTATCGATCATATCTGCATAATATGGTTAATAATATGAGTTAGATTGATAATAATAAGAGTAATGATTATAGCAATTGTCGTTCTATCGATCATATAAGCATAATATGGCTAATAATATGAGTTAGGCTGATAATAATAAGAGTAATAAGTATAGTAATTGTCGTGCTATCGATCATATCTGCATAATATGGTTAATAATATGAGGTAGATTGATAATAGTGAGTGTAATAAGTATAGTAATTGTCGTTCTGTCGATCATATAAGCATAATATGGCTAACGATATGAGTTAGGTTGATAATAATAAGAGTAATAGGTATAGTAATTGTCGTTCTATCGATCATATTAGCATATTATGGTTAATAATACGAGTTAGATTGATAATAATAAGAGTAATGAGTATAGTAATTGTCGTTCTATCGATCATATGAGCATAATATGGCTAATAATATGAGTTAGGCTGATAATAATAAGAGTAATAAGTATAGTAATTGTCGTGCTATCGATCATATCTGCATAATATGGTTAATAATGAGTTAGACTGATAATAGTGAGTGTAATAAGTATAGTAATTGTCGTTCTGTCGATCATATAAACATAATATGGCTAATAATATGAGTTAGGTTGATAATAATAAGAGTAATAAGTATAGTAATTGTCGTTCTATCGATCATATAAGCATAATATGGCTAATAATATGAGTTAGATTGATAATAATAAGAGTAATAAGTATAGTAATTGTCGTTCTATCGATCATATAAGCATAATATGGCTAATAATATGAGTTAGGCTGATAATAATAAGAGTAATACGTATAGTAATTGTCGTGCTATCGATGATAGCCGCATAATATGGTTAATAATGAGTTAGATTGATAATAGTGAGTGTAATAAGTATAGTAATTGCCGTTCTGTCGATCATATAGGCATAATATGGCTAATAATATGAGTTAGGTTGATAATAATAAGAGTAATGAGTATAGTAATTGTCGTTCTATCGATCATATAAGCATAATATGGCTAATAATATGAGTTAGGCTGATAATAATAAGAGTAATAAGTATAGTAATTGTCGTGCTATCGATCATAGCTGCATAATATGGTTAATAATGAGTTAGATTGATAATAGTGAGTGTAATAAGTATAGTAATTTTCGTTCTGTCGATCATATAAGCATAATATGGCTAATAATATGAGTTAGGTTGATAATAATAAGAGTAATAAGTATAGTAATTGTCGTTCTATCGATCGTATAAGCATAATATGGCTAATAATATGAGTTAGGTTGATAATAGTAAGAGAAATGACTATACTAATTGTAGTTCTATCGAACATGTCTGCATAATATGGTTAATAATATGAGTTAGATTGATAATAATAAGAGTAATGAGTATAGTAATTATCGTTCTATCGATCATATAAGCATAATATGGCTAATAATATGAGTTAGGCTGATAATAATAAGAGTAATAAGTATAGTAATTGTCGTGCTATCGATCGTAGCTGCATAATATGGTTAATAATGAGTTAGATTGATAATAGTGAGTGTAATAAGTATAGTAATTGTCGTTCTGTCGATCATATAAGCATAATATGGCTAATAATATGAGTTAGGTTGATAATAATAAGAGTAATAAGTATAGTAATTGTCGTTCTATCGATCATATAAGCATAATATGGCTAATAATATGAGTTAGATTGATAATAATAAGAGTAATAAGTATAGTAATTGTCGTTCTGTCGATCATATAAGCATAATATGGCTAATAATATGAGTTAGGTTGATAATGATAAGAGTAATAAGTATAGTAATTGTCGTGCTATCGATCGTAGCTGCATAATATGGTTAATAATGAGTTAGATTGATAATAGTGAGTGTAATAAGTATAGTAATTGTCGTTCTATCGATCATATAAGCATAATATGGCAAATAATATGAGTTAGATTGATAATAATAAGAGTAATGAGTATAGTAATTGTCGTTCTATCGATCATATAAGCATAATATGGCTAATAATATGAGTTAGGCTGATATTAATAAGAGTAATAAGTATAGTAATTGTCGTTCTATCGATCATAGCTGCATAATATGGTTAATAATGTGTTAGATTGATAATAGTGAGTGTAATAAGTATAGTAATTGTCGTTCTGTCGATCATATAAGCATAATATGGCTAATAATATGAGTTAGGTTGATAATAATAAGAGTAATGAGTATAGTAATTGTCGTTCTATCGATCATATAAGCATAATATGGCTAATAATATGAGTTAGGCTGATAATAATAAGAGTAATAAGTATAGTAATTGTCGTGCTATCGATCATAGCTGCATAATATGGTTAATAATGAGTTAGATTGATAATAGTGAGTGTAATAAGTATAGTAATTGTCGTTCTGTCGACCATATAAGCATAATATGGCTAATAATATGAGTTAGGTTGATAATAATAAGAGTAATAAGAATAGTAATTGTCGTTCTATCGATCATATAAGCATAATATGGCAAATAATATGAGTTAGATTGATAATAATAAGAGTAATGAGTATAGTAATTGTCGTTCTATCGATCATATAAGCATAATATGGCTAATAATATGAGTTAGGCTGATATTAATAAGAGTAATAAGTATAGTAATTGTCGTTCTATCGATCATAGCTGCATAATATGGTTAATAATGAGTTAGGTTGATAATAATAAGAGTAATAAGTACAGTAATTGTCGTTCTATCGATCATATTTGCATAATATGGTTAATAATATGAGTTAGATTGCTAACAGTGAGTGTAATAAGTATAGTAATTGTCGTTCTGTCGATCATATAAGCATAATATGGCTAATAATATGAGTTAGATTGCTAATAATCAGAGTAACGAGTTTAGTAATTGTCGTTCTATCGATCATATAAGCCTAATATGGCTAATAATATGAGTTAGGCTGATAATAATAAGAGTAATAAGTATAGTAATTGTCGTGCTATCGATCATATCTGCATAATATGGTTAATAATATGAGTTAGACTGATAAGAGTAAGTGTAATATGTATAGTAATTGTCGTTCTGTCGACCATATAAGCATAATATGGCTAATAATATGATTTAGGTTGATAATAATAAGAGTAATAAGTATAGTAATTGTCGTTCTATCGATCATATAAGCATAATATGGCAAATAATATGAGTTAGATTGATAATAATAAGAGTAATGAGTATAGTAATTGTCGTTCTATCGATCATACAAGCATAATATGGCTAATAATATGAGTTAGGCTGATATTAATAAGAGTAATAAGTATAGTAATTGTCGTTCTATCGATCATATTTGCATAATATGGTTAATAATATGAGTTAGATTGATAACAGTGAGTGTAATAGGTATAGTAATTGTCGTTATATCGATCATATAAGCATAATATGGCTAATAATATGAGTTAGGCTGATAATAATAAGAGCAATAAGTAAAGTAATTGTCGTTCTATCGATCATATTTGGATAATATGGTTAATAATATGAGCTAGATTGATAACAGTGAGTGTAATAAGTATAGTAATTGTCGTTCTGTCGATCGTATAAGCATAATATGGCTAATAATATGAGTTAGGTTGATAATAATAAGAGTAATGAGTATACTAATTGTAGTTTTATCGATCATATCTGCATAATATGGTTAATAATATGAGTTAGATTGATAATAATAAGAGTAATAAGTATAGTAAATGTCGTGCTGTCGATCATATCTGCATAACATGGTTAATAATATGAGTTAGATTGATAATAATAAGAGAACTGAGTATAGTAAATGTCGTGCTATCGATCATATCTGCATAATATGGTTAATAATATGGGTTAGATTGATAATAGTGCGTGTAATAAGTATAGTAATTGTCGTTCTATCGATCATATTAGCATTATATGGTTAATAATATGAGTTAGATTGATAATAATAAGAGTAATGAGTATAGCAATTGACGTTCTATCGATCATATAAGCATAATATGGTTAATAATATGAGTTAGATTGATAACAGTGAGTGTAATAAGTATAGTAATTGTCGTTCTGTCGATCATATAAGCATAATATGGCTAGTAATATGAGTTAGATTGATAATAATCAGAGTAATGAGTTTAGTAATTGTCGTTCTATCGATCATATAAGCCTAATATGGCTAATAATATGAGTTAGGCTGATAATAATAAGAGCAATAAGTATAGTAATTGTCGTTCTATCGATCATATTTGCATAATATGGTTAATAATATGAGCTAGATTGATAACAGTGAGTGTAATAAGTATAGTAATTGTCGTTCTGTCGATCGTATAAGCATAATATGGCTAATAATATGAGTTAGGTTGATAATAATAAGAGTAATAAGTATAGTAATTGTCGTTCTATCGATCGTATAAGCATAATATGGCTAATAATATGAGTTAGGTTGATAATAATAAGAGAAATGACTATACTAATTGTAGTTCTATCGAACATGTCTGCATAATATGGTTAATAATATGAGTTAGATTGATAATAATAAGAGTAATGAGTATAGTAATTATCGTTCTATCGATCATATAAGCATAATATGGCTAATAATATGAGTTAGGCTGATAATAATAAGAGTAATAAGTATAGTAATTGTCGTGCTATCGATCGTAGCTGCATAATATGGTTAATAATGAGTTAGATTGATAATAGTGAGTGTAATAAGTATAGTAATTGTCGTTCTGTCGATCATATAAGCATAATATGGCTAATAATATGAGTTAGGTTGATAATAATAAGAGTAATAAGTATAGTAATTGTCGTTCTATCGATCATATAAGCATATTATGGCTAATAATATGAGTTAGATTGATAATAATAAGAGTAATAAGTATAGTAATTGTCGTTCTGTCGATCATATAAGCATAATATGGCTAATAATATGAGTTAGGTTGATAATAATAAGAGTAATAAGTATAGTAATTGTCGTTCTATCGATCATATAAGCATAATATGGCTAATAATATGAGTTAGGCTGATAATAATAAGAGTAATAAGTATAGTAATTGTCGTGCTATCGATCATATCTGCATAATATGGTTAATAATATGAGTTAGACTGATAATAGTCAGTGTAATAAGTATAGTAATTGTCGTTCTGTCGACCATATAAGCATAATATGGCTAATAATATGAGTTAGGTTGATAATAATAAGAGTAATAAGTATAGTAATTGTCGTTCTATCGATCATATAAGCATAATATGGCAAATAATATGAGTTAGATTGATAATAATAAGAGTAATGAGTATAGTAATTGTCGTTCTATCGATCATATAAGCATAATATGGCTAATAATATGAGTTAGGCTGATATTAATAAGAGTAATAAGTATAGTAATTGTCGTTCTATCGATCATAGCTGCATAATATGGTTAATAATGAGTTAGATTGATAATAGTGAGTGTAATAAGCATAGTAATTGTCGTTCTGTCGATCATATAAGCATAATATGGCTAATAATATGAGTTAGGTTGATAATAATAAGAGTAATGAGTATAGTAATTGTCGTTCTATCGATCATACAAGCATAATATGTCTAATAATATGAGTTAGGCTGATAATAATAAGAGTAATAAGTATAGTAATTGTCGTGCTATCGATCATAGCTGCATAATATGGTTAATAATGAGTTAGATTGATAATAGTGAGTGTAATAAGTATAGTAATTTTCGTTCTGTCGATCATATAAGCATAATATGGCTAATAATATGAGTTAGGTTGATAATAATAAGAGTAATAAGTATAGTAATTGTCGTTCTATCGATCGTATAAGCATAATATGGCTAATAATATGAGTTAGGTTGATAATAATAAGAGAAATGACTATACTAATTGTAGTTCTATCGAACATGTCTGCATAATATGGTTAATAATATGAGTTAGATTGATAATAATAAGAGTAATGAGTATAGTAATTATCGTTCTATCGATCATATAAGCATAATATGGCTAATAATATGAGTTAGGCTGATAATAATAAGAGTAATAAGTATAGTAATTTTCGTGCTATCGATCGTAGCTGCATAATATGGTTAATAATGAGTTAGATTGATAATAGTGAGTGTAATAAGTATAGTAATTGTCGTTCTGTCGATCATATAAGCATAATATGGCTAATAATATGAGTTAGGTTGATAATAATAAGAGTAATAAGTATAGTAATTGTCGTTCTATCGATCATATAAGCATAATATGGCTAATAATATGAGTTAGATTGATAATAATAAGAGTAATAAGTATAGTAATTGTCGTTCTGTCGATCATATAAGCATAATATGGCTAATAATATGAGTTAGGTTGATAATAATAAGAGTAATAAGTATAGTAATTGTCGTTCTATCGATCGTATAAGCATAATATGGCTAATAATATGAGTTAGGTTGATAATAATAAGAGTAATGACTATACTAATTGTAGTTCTATCGAACATGTCTGCATAATATGGTTAATAATATGAGTTAGATTGATAATAATAAGAGTAATGAGTATAGTAATTGT